>NC_057799.1:6194251-6247025 GCF_018294505.1 Triticum aestivum | reverse complement strand
GGGCGCACACCTGCACCCGAGCACTCGAACCCGATAGGCCCCTATGGGCCTATGACATATGAGCCCCGCCCACAGAACGTGTTTTAGAAAAAATAAATAAATTAAAATATTAATAATTAAAATAAAATAAAAATAAATAAATAAATAAAAATATTAATAATTAAAATAAAATAAAAATAAATAAATAAAAATATTAATAATTAAAATAAAATAAGATAATTAATTTACTTAATTAATCCTGTTAATTAATCTAATTAAGCCTAATTAATTAATCTAATCACTTAAATTAAAATTAAGTAATCCTGTTTAGTTAACTAAGTCAATGACCAGTGGGACCCACACGTCAGCGACCCAGTCAACACTTCTGTTGACTGCTGATGTCATGGTGACGTCAGCAAACACTGTTCTGGATAATGTTGTATTAAATTAATTAAATAAATGCTAAAATTAATTTAAATCTTTTAAATTTCATATAAAATAAACCGTAGCTTGGATGAAAATACTTTCTACATGAAATTTGCTCAGAACGACGAGACGAATCCGGATACGCAACCCGTTCGTCCGCCACACATCCCTAACGTATCGAACTCGCAACTTTCCCCCTCTGTTTCATCTGTCCGAAAATGCGAAACATCGGGGATACTTTCCCGGATGTTCCCCCCTTCGCCGGTACCACCCACTGCCGCGTTAGGGCACACCTAGCACCGCTCATTGTCATGTCACGCATCGTCATGCTTATGTTTGCATTGTATTTACTATTTCTTCCCCCTCTTCTCTCCGGTAGACTACGAGACCGACGCTGCTGCTGCCCAGTTCGACTACGGAGTTGACGACCCCTCCTACTTGCCAGAGCAACCAAGCAAGCCCCCCCCTTGATCACCAGATATCGCCTATTCTTCTCTATACTGCTTGCATTAGAGTAGTGTAGCATGTTACTGCTTTCCGTTAATCCTATCCTGATGCATAGCCTGTCCTTGCTACTACTGTTGTTACCTTTACCTGCAATCCTACATGCTGAGTATAGGATGCTAGTTTTCCATCAGTGGCCCTACATTCTTGTCCGTCTGCTGTGCTATACTATCGGGTCGTGATCACTTGGGCGGTGATCACGAGTATATACTTATATAATCTATACATGACACCTGTGGTGACTAAAGTCGGGTCGGCTCGTAGGAGTACCCGCAAGTGGATCTTTGTGGCGGAGCGACATGGCAGGTTGAGACCACCTAGGCGAGAGGTGGGCCTGGCCCTGGACGGCGTCCGCGGTTACTTCAAAATAACACGCTTAACGAGTTCTTGGTATTTGATCTGAGTCTGGCCATTTGGTCTATACGCACTAACCAGCTACGCGGGAACAGTTATGGGCACTCGACGTCGTGGTATCAGCCGAAGCTCTTCTTGACGTCAGCGACGGAGCGGCGCGCGCCGGATTGGACTGGAACGCCTGCTAGGCTAGGTCTGCTTCTGGCCGCCCTCGCAACATGCAGGTGTGCAATGGGCGATGGGCCCAGACCCCTGCGCGCATAGGATTTAGACCCGCGTGCTGACCTCTCTGTTGAGCCTAGGTGGGGCTGCGACGTGTTGATCTTCCGAGGCCGGGCATGACCCAGAAAAGTGTGTCTGGCCAAATGGGATCGAGCGTGTTGGGTTATGTGGTGCACCCCTGCAGGGAAGTTTATCTATTCCAATAGCCGTGTCCCTCGGTAAAAGGACGACCCGGAGTTGTACCTTGACCTTATGACAACTAGAACCGGATACTTAATAAAATACACCCTTCCAAGTGCCAGATACAACCCGGTGACCGCTCTCTAACAGGGCGACGAGGAGGGGATCGCCGGGTAGGATTATGCTATGCGATGCTACTTGGAGGACTTCAATCTACTCTCTTCTACATGCTGCAAGATGGAGGCTGCCAGAAGCGTAGTCTTCGACAGGACTAGCTATCCCCCTCTTATTCTGGCATTCTGCAGTTCAGTCCATTGATATGGCCCTTTACACATATACCCATGCATATGTAGTGTAGCTCCTTGCTTGCGAGTACTTTGGATGAGTACTCACGGTTGCTTCTCTCCCTCTTTCCCCCCTTTCCTTTCTACCTGGTTGTCGCAACCAGATGCTGGAGTCCAGGAGCCAGACGCCACCGTCGACGACGACTCCTACGACACTGGAGGTGCCTACTACTACGTGCAGCCCGCTGACGACGACCAGGAGTAGTTAGGAGGATCCCAGGCAGGAGGCCTGCGCCTCGTTCGATCTGTATCCCAGTTTGTGCTAGCCTTCTTAAGGCAAACTTGTTTAACTTATGTCTGTACTCAGATATTGTTGCTTCCGCTGACTCGTCTATGATCGAGCACTTGTATTCGAGCCCTCGAGGCCCCTGGCTTGTATTATGATGCTTGTATGACTTATTTATGTTGTAGAGTTGTGTTGTGATATCTTCCCGTGAGTCCCTGATCTTGATCGTACACATTTGCGTGCATGATTAGTGTACGGTCAAATCGAGGGGCGCCACACTGAACCCGCAAGTTGATCACCAAAACATATATCAAGTGAATCAATAGAATACCCCATTGTCACCACGGGTATCCCATGCAAGACATACATCAAGTGTTCTTAAATCCTTAAAGACTTAATCCGATAAGATAACTTAAAAGGGAAAACTCAATCCATTACAAGAGAGTAGAGGGGGAGAAACATCATAAGATCCAACTATAATAGCAAAGCTCGCGATACATCAAGATCATACCAACTCAAGAACACGAGAGAGAGAGAGAGAGAGAGAGAGAGAGAGAGAGAGAGAGAGATCAAACACATAGCTACTGATACATACCCTCAGCCCCGAGGGTGAACTAGTCCCTCCTCGTCATGGAGAGCGACGGGATGATGAAGATGGCCACCAGTGAGGGATCCCCCTCCGGCAGGGTGCCGGAACAGGGTCCCGATTGGTTTTTGGTGGCTACAGAGGCTTGCGGCGGCGGAACTCCCGATCTAGGTTATGTTCTGGGGGTTTCTGTATATATAAGAGGTTTTGGCATCGAGAACAAGTCAGGGGGGGTCTCCGGGCTGTCCACGAGGTAGGGGGGCGCGCCCAGGGGTGGGCGCGCCTCCCACCCTCGTGGGCAGCCCGGGAGTCTTCTGGCCCAACTCTTTTACTCCATGGCTTTCTTCTGGTCCAAAAATAAGCTCCGTCAAGTTTTCGATCAATTGGACTTCATATGGTTTTCCTTTTCTGCGATACTCAAAAACAAGGAAAAAACATAAACTGGCACTGGGCTCTTGGTTAATAGGTTAGTCCCCAAAATCATATAAAATAGCATATAAATGCATATAAAACATCCTAGAAGGATAATATAATAACATGAATACTTCATAAATTATAGATACATTGGAGACGTATCACGGGCGTGGCGTGCAGCGGCGGCGGGGCAGCGCAAGTGCGGCAAGGCGCGGCGCCGGCTGCGGGCTGGACATGAGCAGGGCGTGGGAGAGCGCCCCGGCGAGCGAGCGCGAGTGGCCACGGCATGCCACGGCGGGCGCGGACGACAGCGGACGTTTTAGGATTAGTTGCTGCGGTGGGCGACTTGAATAGATGCCGGACACACATGTCCGGTTTCACACCCATCGCCACCCTAAACGGACAAAATCCGGACAAAGCGGACGTCCGTTTAGGGTCGTGCGGTGGTATTGGCCTAAGAAGACTCCTGCTTATGGTGTACTCATCTACGTGGTCAAAATGTAACCGAAACATGGGATTCAGAGCTCCAATGACGAGGGATTCTTTCAATAAAGGCGATCGTGCTGCTTGTTTGTGCTCGAGCTTGTTAGAGCATTTACAGCCCGATAGCCGGATTTGGCAAATCCGATCGCTCAAACATCCGTGGACAAGTCTGGCAGTGGCCGGTCACGCCTCAAATAATCTCTATCACAATCGGATACCCCATTTGCAAATCCTAAGGTTTATATTATACTTGCACAAACGTAGGTCATGTTGGACATGGTAAACTCATACGTCAAAAAATGAAGTTTATTTTAACTTGGACTATTTTGAAAAAAATGCGTGCAACCTCTCCAGACTAATAATCATTAATTAACGGACTGAGGATCATGATTAGCTTCGTACAGACCCAGTCCATCTGATTTAGATGCGTGGCCGAGACCAAGTAGCATACTCGCAACTAATGCATGGCTTTACATAATACAGAAAACTTATACAGGACTATTCAGACACCTAATTAATCACATGGTTTGACGTCATACGTGACGTACTCTTTTACTTGAACAGATCATCCACACGAGGACAGGGACATACATACATACATACATGACGAACATCGGGATTAATCACATGGTTATGACGAACATCAGGACATACATACATACATCCATATCTACGCATCAACACCATCCAATCTCTACCAATGCTTCCGCCGTTACCATGGACACGTACAGTGACGACGGCCAAGAGAAGGACAGGGTACAGTACATTTCTGTGCCTTTTCTCCTTGGCAAACCAAACCAGCGGTAGAAGATGATGTAGGAAAGCTAGAGGAGGATTCCCAATGCATTCATTAATGGCAATGAAGAAGGGAAGCCATCAGTGGAGTGTGGAGATGTTTCCTCTCTCTATTTCAAAAGTTATATTCTAGTATTTATTTATGCTCTTTTCATTCCTTTTACATGTTTTCTTTTTTCCCTATGTTTATTTTATATATTTTTTCAAAAAAAACAACATGAATACTTTTTGAAGGTCATTAATAATTTTTTCAAATGCATGAGAATTTTTTAGAAATATATTATTTAATAAAAATACATCAACACTTTTGAAAATACATATTTTTTTTTAAAAATGAACACATTTAAGAATATAAAATTAGCTTTTATAAACACTTAATTTATTTACATGAATATATTTTTAAACACATAAATATATGTTTATTGCATTAATATTTCTAAAAATAAGATAACTTCTTTTATTTTCATGTTTATTATTTCAAAATATATGAGCGATCTTGAAAATTACATATTTTCAATTTTGATGTACGAATAACTTTCGAAATGCATGAATAATTAATTATTCATATTATCAACTATATTATAAAATATATTTTCTAATTAAAAGTCTACAAAATAAAATATTTCTCATTTTTATGGGCCTAAGCAATTGCGCATGGTTGTGGGTGTGCGTTTAAAAAAAATGGATGTGGGCGGGCATGGTGTGATGACCAGGTATAGGTGTTCTATAGCATGGGAGCACCTATATGTCGTGCATGGCGACAGTTTGCAGAGCAATAGCATAGGTAGCGAGGTGCCATTCGGGACTGTACTGAGGCCCAGTTCTTTTGGGCGATTCTCCCAGAATTGCCCCCCTCCCCATCTTCTTCCAGAATCGTCACTTCATATTTTTTTTACAATTCTACCTAGTTAAGGTCTAATTAGCTAGGATTGTAAAAAAATACTAAGTGACGATTCTGTGAGAAGCCGGGGAGGGGGACGATTCTGGAAGAATCGTCCTAAAGAACTGGCCCTCACTTGGTCCAATCAGCATTGTCGCCACTCATGCCGAGATGGTTATTGTACTGCCTAGATTTTCATTAGTTATTTTGGAAGAAAATGAAAATTATATCTTTAAAAATGTTATTTTAAAAAATTGCATGCGAACATTTTCTAAAAGGCAACACCTTTTAAACTTTTGTGAACATTTCTCAAATTTACGAACATTTTATGGAAGCATGAACATTTTTAAAAAAATTAACTTATTCTAAAAAAACTCTTATTTAAATATGTGGATCTTTTTTAAAGATACAAACATTTTTTTTCAAAATTATAAAATATCTTTTTGTAGTGCAAACATTTTTTAAGTTTGTTATTCTTTTTAGAAGTGCAAACCTTTTTTTTTCAAATTCGCAAACATTTTTTGAAATATGGGAACATATATATAAATCACGATTTTTAAAAATAAAAGTGAATTATTTAAAAAAAATAAAAACAAAAAAAAATGAAGAAACGAAAGGAAACCAAAAAAATCTGTAAAGAAAACTGAAGAAAAAACTAACCTTGTATCCATCGTTTACGGCTAGGACTACTGGGGTCTCCAATCCCATCCGCTCCCCTAGCTTTCGTCTCTCAATGTGAGTGTCGGCCCAGCAGAGTGCTTTCGCCGTTGGTGTTCTTTCTGATCTCAATGCATTTCACCGCTCCACCGCAAATTCCCGTTGCCCCTACCGTACTCCAGCTTGGTAGTTTCCACCACCTGCCCAGGGTTGAGCCCTGGGATTTGACGGCGGACTTGAAAATCCACCTAGAGACGCTTTATGTCCAATCATTCCGGATAATGCTTGCATCCTCTGTCTTACCGCGGCTGCTGGCATAGAATTAGCCGACGCTTATTCCTCAGATACCGTCATTGTTTCTTCTCTGATAAAAGAAGTTGATGACCCATAGGCCTTCCACCTCCACGCGGCGAGCTCACGAACCCTCTATAGAAGGTTTCCAAAATTGGGTGGCTCCCACCCCTCTAGCGGGCCAGCCCATTTACGTTGTTCCGTGTTCTACTCTGTGCGAAGCAGCGGGGGTCTGACGCATAGAGCATGAAATTGAAATTCCCTTACAGCGGCACCCCTAACAACCCATAAGCAAAGTAGTTAACTAGCCGCCTTGATCCCTTCTTTAAAAGAACACCTTGATCCCTGATTCTCTTTTTCTTTGGTAAGGCCATCATGGCTAGCTTTAATAAAATTAAACAATGCTTACATCGTCTACGAGCTTACTCACAACATAGTCATGAGGCTCGTTGTCGGTGTCAAAACCGGCCGATCTCGGGAAGGGTTCCCGAACTGTGCGTCTGAGGATCGAAGGTAACAAGGGACAAAGGAGACACAATGTTTACCCAGGTTCGGGCCCTCTTAATGGAGGTAAAACCCTACGTCCTGCTTGATTGAATTTGATGAGTGTAGGGGTTACAAGAGTTGATCTGCCTCGAGATGGTAATGGCTAAACTCTAGATGTCTAGCCCATGTGAATTCTGATAGCCTCTACGGACTAAAACCTCCGGTTTATATACACACCAGAGGGGTCTAGGGTTGTACAGAGAAGATTTGTGCAGGAAGGAAATTACATATCCGGACACCAATCTTGCCGTCCACGCATAAGAGAGTCCTACCCAGACACGGGGGAAGGTCTTCCGCCTTGTATCTTCACGACCCATCAGTCCGGCCTATATCAAATAGCCCGGACACCCGAGGATCCCCTAATCCAGGACTCCCTCAGCAGCCCTTGAACCAGTCTTCAATGATGATATGTTCGGCACGCGGACTGTCTTCGGCATTGCAAGGCAGGTTCCTCCTCCTGAATACTTCTGAATAGAAGAACTGTATCTGGCTCTATATAATTGTTACAACCCTTAGCCACGAAGGCAAAATATCAAACAAAATAGTGTCTTTCCACTGACAACTATTTTCGGCGAAACGTCATGTTAGGTCTCTTAACATTTCAAACTGTTTTCACGCCTCCTGCTTCGCGTTTCGAGGCACAGCCTCCATTGGCACGTCTTGTCAAAACAGAGATCGTCTCCGCCCATTACGGGATCCTCATCAATACGGTGTTGGGTAATCCAACCGTGCCATTCGCATGACCCCTTGGGAACAGGCGAGTTTTAAGGCTTAAGGGGGGTGATAACCCACAAGTATAGGGGATCGCAACAGTTTTCAAGGGTAGAGTATTCAACCCAAATTTATAGATTCGACACAAGGGGAGCCAACGAATATTTGAAGGTATTAGCAGCTGAGTTGTCAATTCAACCACACCTGGAGATTAATTATCTGCAGCAAGTAATCAGTAGCATAGTAATATGATAGTTTTGGTAGTAGTGAGAGCAGCAACGGTAACAGTAACAGTGATAGCAGTAATTTTGTAGCAGGTGTAACAGTGATGATAGCACTAGTAACTTAGCAGAAACAATATAAGATAAATTCGTAGGCATTGGATCGGTGACTTGTTGGATGGTATTCATCATGTGACAGTTTTAACCTAGGGCGATACGGCACTAGCTCCAGTACATCAATATAATGTAGGCATGTATTCTGTAAATAGTCATACGTGCTTATGGAAAGAACTTGCATGACATCTTTTGTCCTACCCTCCCGTGGCAGCGGGGTCCATATTGGAAACTAAGGGATATTAAGGCCTCCTTTTAATAGAGAACCGGAACAAAGCATTAACACATAGTGAATGCATGAACTCCTCAAACCACAGTCATCACCGGGAGTGGGCTCGGTTGTTGTCACTTCGGGGTTGCCGGATCATAACATGTAGTAGGTGACTATAACTTGCAAGATTGGATCTAGAACATGGATATAATGATGATAACATAAATGGTTCAGATCTGAGTTCATGGCACCTGGGCCCAAAGTGACAAGCATTAAGCATAGCAAAGTCATAGCAACATCACTGTTAGAACATAGTGGATACTAGGGATCAAGCCCTAACAAAACTAACTCGATTACATGATGAATCTCATCCAACTCCTCACCGACCAGCGAGCCTACGAAGGAATTACTCGCTCCCGGTGGGGAGCATCATGGAATTGGTGATGGAGAAGGGTTGGTGATGACGAAGAACGAAGATCCCCCTCTCCGGAGCCCCAAACGGACTCCAGATCTGGCCTCCTGATGAAGAACTGGAGGTGACGGCGGCTCCGTCTCGTGGATCGTGATAATTCTTTCTCCCTGATTTTTTTCTGGAAAAATAGGATTTTATAGCGTCGGAATCAGGGTCTACGGGGGCACCAAGAGAGGGGGGTGCACCCTGGTGGGTTGTGCCCACCCAGGGGCCCCTCTCTGGTAGGTCTTGGCTCCAGAAATTCTTATATATTATATAAAAATTCCTCGCAAAGTTCCGTTCCATTCCGAGAACTTTTATTTCTGCACAAAAAACAACACCATGGTAGTTCTGCTGAAAACAGCGTCAGTCCGGGGTTAGGTTCATTCAAATCATGCAAATTAGAGTTCAAAACAAGAGGAAAAGCGTTAGGAAAAGTAGATACGTTGGAGACGTATCAATTCCCCCATGCTTAAACTTTTGCTTGTCCTCAAGCAATTCAGTTGATAAACTGAAAGTGAAAAAGAAAAACTTTAACGAACTCTTTTGCTCTTGTTTGCATATAAGCTTAAACAGCACCCAGGTTTTCAGCCAATCATTATAACTAACCATGTCGACAATACCTCTTAAAGATTATAATAACTCATATCAATGACATAATCAGCTAGCGAGCAATAATAAGATATCTCAAACAACAACACGTTGTCAAAACAACCAGGATATAATATGACAATAATGGTATCTCGCTAGCCCTTTCCAAGACCGCAAAACATAAATGCAGATCACCTCCAAAGTTCAAGCAGCGACTAAACATTGTAATTCATGGTAGAAAAGATCCAGTCATGATGCACCAAACATTAGCTACACACAATGCATAAATCATGACAACTGTGCTCTCTCAGTTTTTGGCGCTTGTTTTAGAAGGTGATGACACAACATAAAAGTTAATAGAAAGTCCCTTCGTAGAGGGAAGCAGTGATTTGCAGAGGTGCCAGAGCTCAATATTTAAAGGGAGATAAATGATATTTTGAGACATGCACCCTTCTTATTCACTTCACGACCATCAGTTATCAACATCTTCCATGCTAAGCACGCTAGTGGCGGTTCCCAAGCGATAAAAGTAAAGGTTTTGACTCCATTGGGAGTTTTTGTTTGATTATTTGAGAGATAAACTATTTTTCATGTTTGCAATTTGGGACTGGGCATCCCTATTACCGCCCTTTTCTCGTGCGATGGCGAGTGAATAAACACTCGACCTAAGAATAACCCGCTTAGCATGGAAGATACAGACCACCTCCTGTCGTTCCATGAACGATCCAGGCACACAAAAAAGGATAATTTTTAGAAGTTTTTAGAGGTGGCACATGCAAATTTACTTAGGACGGCAGGGTAATACCGTATATAGGTAGGTATGGTGGACTCATCTGGAATAACTTTGGGTTTAAGGTTTTTGACGTACAAGCAGAGTTCCCACTTAGTACAGGCGAAGGCTAGCAATTAGATTGAGAAGCGGCCAGCTAGAGAGCAACAACGGTCATAACCATGCATTATGCATAAGTAACATTGGACACTATCATGAGTAGGATATGAACACCATGAACATAAATATCACAGAGGCTATGCTGGTTTTGATTCAACTACATGCATGAACATGTGCCAAGTCAAGCCACTCGAACATTCAGAGGAGGATACCATATCATCATACTACATCACAATCATTTTAACGCTACGTTGATATCCAAGATAATTCATTATCAACTCCCAGCTACTTATGCATGGCATGAGAAACTATAATCTGTAATTGTCATTGCAAACATGTTTAATCATAATGGGCTGAATCATGGATACTAGGTTAAACATAGTTAGACAAACAGAACAAGTCGAGTTCATACCAGTTTCTCTCTGCCATGGCCAGTTCATTGAATATCGTCATTATTGCCTTTCACTTGCACGACCGAATGATAAGAAAATGATAATAGTGGAAGAGTGCCGTGGACTAAGCTGGAATCTGCAAACATTTTACTCAACAGGAGAAGTCAAGGTAAAATGTGTTCTTTATTAGTTCAACAATTATTCATATGAGAGCCACTCAACATTTCATCGTGGTCTTCTCCTTGGTAAGACTCGAATAAAAAGAAAAGAAATTCAGAGAAACACACTGAAATATTTTTGGAGTTTTTGGTTTTCTTGAACAAGCAAATAAAAAGAAAATATGAGAAAAACTATTTACACGGGAAATCTCCCAACAAGCAAATGAAGAACAAGGAAATCTTTTTGGGTTTTCTCTTTTTAATACTACTACTAAGCATGCATAGAAAGTAAATTACTACAACTAATTTTTTTGGTTTTTCAAAAGTTTTTCCAAACACACAAGAAGAAAGCAAGAAAATAAATCTAAGCATGGATGATACAATGAAAAAGTGTGCACACCGACAAATGAAAATAAGTGGACATGAATGTAATGTCGGTGAGAAACACGTACTCCCCCAAGCTTAGGATTTTGGCCTAACTTGGTAGTCGATCAATAGCCTGGATGGTAGTAGGGATCCTGAGGAGCAGGCATCCACTCATCCCACTGCTGAGGCTCCTCCTGTGCTACCTCCGCAGCAGCCTGGGCGTTCCGGTAGGCGATGATGTCCTCGGGCATAATCCTGTATCCGCCCCTAGCAGCAGAATCAAACAAAGCAAGTGCAGGCAAGGGAATAATATCACGAGTTTTAACGCTAAAGACCAGGTTATAAGGAATGGGGATGTCAGGATAATCTCGTGCAAGAAAATGATGGTGTTCCATGGCTGCACGGTCTAAGTAAACCTTGGTCAGGGGGTAATCATGAGGGCGTATCTCAACATTGAAGCGAGCCGCCAAACGAGTAGCAAAAATCCCACCATGTATTTCACCCTGAGATTTATTAAGATGGAGGCGACGAGCCACAATAGCTCCCAAGCTATGAGTGTTGTCGCCCTCTAGTGCTCGGCGTGAAACAGCAAAGTCCGGTGCGCTGAGCGCACCTACTTTCTTTCTAGCAAGTAAGCACTTAGCAACAAATAACGCAAAATAATGTACTGCATGAAAGTGTATGCTAGCAGTAGTTGTGGCTGACACCCCTCTCTCATCTCCCACTATCAAAGTGCGATAAAAATCCTCAAACCCAGCCGGCCTAGGCTCAGCTAAGCTCCCATCAGAGGGGATCATGCATATGTCACAAAATTCAGTAAGTGGTATCTGATGGTTTTCAGCATATAAATCAAAGCTCACTTCAGGAGGATTATTTCTAGGCAGGAAAGTAAAGCTCTGAACAAAGATGTTTGTGAGGATTTGGTGCTGGTCACACTCATCTACGATGAAGTCGGTGTTGGGAATCGTAGCATAATTTTAAAATTTTCCTACGCTCACCAAGATCCATCTATGGAGTATACTAGCAACAAGGGGAAAGGAGTGCATCTACATACCCTTGTAGATCGCGAGCGGAAGCGTTCCAATGAACGAGGTTGATGGAGTCGTACTCGCCGTGATCCAAATCACCGATGACGGAGTGCCGAACGGACGGCACCTCCGTGTTCAACAAACGTACGGAGCAGCGACGTTCTCCTCTTTCTTGATCCAGCAAGGGGGAAGGAGAGGTTGATGGAGATCCAGCAGCACGACGGCATGGTGGTGGATGTAGCGGGGTCTCGGCAGGGCTTCGCCGAGCTTCTACGAGAGGGAGAAGTGTTGCAGGGGAGGAGGGAGGCGCCCAAGGCTGTTGTGTTGCTGCCCTCCCTCCCCCCTTTATATAGGCCCCCTGGGAGGGGGGGGGGGCGCCGGCCAAGCCCCATCTACATGGGGGGGGCAGGGGGACTTGCCCCCCAAGGCAAGTGGGGCGCCCCCCACCCTAGGGTTTCCAACCCTAGGCGCAGGGGGGAGGCCCATGGGGGGCGCCCCAGCCCACTAAGGGCAGGTTCCCTTCCCACTTCAGCCCATGGGGCCCTCCGGGATAGGTGGCCCCACCCGGTGGACCCCCGGGACCCTTCCGGTGGTCCCGGTACAATACCGGTGACCCCCGAAACTTTCCCGGTGGCCGAAACTTGACTTCCTATATATAATTCTTCACCTCCGGACCATTCCGGAACTCCTCGTGACGTCCGGGATCTCATTCGGGACTCCGAACAACGTTTGGGTTTCTGCATACTCATATCTCTACAACCCTAGCGTCACCGAACCTTAAGTGTGTAGACCCTACGGGTTCGGGAGACATGCAGACATGACCGAAACGCCTCTCTGGTCAATAACCAACAGCGGGATCTGGATACCCATGTTGGCTCCCACATGTTCCACGATGATCTCATCGGATGAACCACGATGTCGAGGATTCAATCAATCCCGTATACAATTCCCTTTGTCAATCCGTATGTTACTTGCCCGAGATTTGATCGTCGGTATCCCAATACCTTGTTCAATCTCGTTACCGGCAAGTCTCTTTACTCGTACCGCGATGCATGATCCCGTGACTAACGCCTTAGTCACATTGAGCTCATTATGATGATGCATTACCGAGTGGGCCTAGAGATACCTCTCCGTCATACGGAGTGACAAATCCCAGTCTCGATCCGTGCCAACCCAACAGACACTTTCAGAGATACCCGTAGTGTACCTTTATAGTCACCCAGTTACGTTGTGACGTTTGGCACACCCAAAGTACTCCTACGGTATCCGGGAGTTGCACGATCTCATGGTCTAAGGAGAAGATACTTGACATTGGAAAATCTCTAGCAAACGAACTACACGATCTTTGAGCTATGCTTAGGATTGGGTCTTGTCCATCACATCATTCTCCTAATGATGTGATCCCGTTATCAATGACATCCAATGTCCATAGTCAGGAAACCATGACTATCTGTTGATCAACGAGCTAGTCAACTAGAGGCTTACTAGGGACACGTTGTGGTCTATGTATTCACACATGCATTACGATTTCCGGATAACACAATTATAGCATGAACAATAGACAATTATCATGAACAAAGAAATATAATAATAACCATTTATTATTGCCTCTAGGGCATATTTCCAACAGTCTCCCACTTGCACTAGAGTCAATAATCTAGTTACATTGTGATGAATCGAACACCCATTGCGTCCTGGTGTTGATCATGTTTTGCTCTAGGGAGAGGTTTAGTCAACGGATCTGCTACATTCAGGTCCGTATGTACTTTACAAATATCTATGTCTCCATTTTGAACAATTTCACGAATGGAGTTGAAGCGACGCTTGATATGCCTGGTCTTCCTGTGAAACCTGGGCTCCTTCGCAAGGGCAATAGCTCCAGTGTTGTCACAGAAGAGAGTCATCGGGCCCGACGCATTGGGAATCACCCCTAGGTCGGTAATGAACTCCTTCATCCAGACTGCTTCCTGTGCTGCCTCCGAGGCTGCCATGTACTCCGCTTCACATGTAGATCCCGCCACGATGCTTTGCTTGCAACTGCACCAGCTTACTGCTCCTCCATTCAAAATATACACGTATCCGGTTTGTGACTTCGAGTCATCCAGATCTGTGTCGAAGCTAGCGTCGACGTAACCCTTTACGACGAGCTCTTCGTCACCTCCATAAACGAGAAACATCTCCTTAGTCCTCTTCAGGTACTTCAAGATATTCTTGACCGCTGTCCAGTGTTCCATGCCGGGATTACTTTGGTACCTTCCTACCAAACTTACGGCAAGGTTTACATCAGGTCTGGTACACAGCATGGCATACATAATAGACCCTATGGCCGAGGCATAGGGGATGACACTCATCTTTTCTCTATCTTCTGCCGTGGTCGGGCATTGAGCCGTGCTCAATTGCACACCTTGCAATACAGGCAAGAACCCCTTCTTGGACTGATCCATATTGAACTTCTTCAATATCTTGTCAAGGTATGTACTCTGTGAAAGACCTATGAGGCGTCTTGATCTATCTCTATAGATCTTGATGCCTAATATATAAGCAGCTTCTCCAAGGTCCTTCATTGAAAAACACTTATTCAAATAGGCCTTTATACTTTCCAAGAATTCTATATCATTTCCCATCAATAGTATGTCATCCACATACAATAAGAGTAATGCTACAGAGCTCCCACTCACTTTCTTGTAAACACAGGCTTCTCCATAAGTCTGTGTAAACCCAAACGCTTTGATCATCTCATCAAAGCGAATGTTCCAACTCCGAGATGCTTGCACCAGCCCATAGATTGAGCACTGGAGCTTGCATACTTTGTTAGCATTCTTAGGATCGACAAAACCTTCCGGCTGCATCATATACAATTCTTACTTAAGGAAGCCGTTAAGGAATGCCGTTTTGACGTCCATCTGCCATATCTCATAATCATAGTATGCGGCAATTGCTAACATGATTCGGACGGACTTCAGCTTCGCTACGGGTGAGAAAGTCTCATCATAGTCAACCCCTTGAACTTGTCGATAACCCTTAGCGACAAGTCGAGCCTTATAGATGGTCACATTACCATCCGCGTCTGTCTTCTTCTTAAAGATCCATTTATTTTCTATGGCTCGCCGATCATCGGGCAAGTCAGTCAAAGTCCATACTTCGTTTTCATACATGGATCCTATCTCGGATTTCATGGCTTCTAGCCATTTGTCAGAATCCGGGCCCGCCATCGCTTCTTCATAGTTCAAAGGTTCACCGTTGTCTAACAACATGATTTCCAGGACAGGGTTGCCGTACCACTCTGGTGCGGAACGCGTCCTTGTGGACCTACGAAGTTTAGCGGTAACTTGATCCGAAGCTTCATGATCATCATCATTAACTTCCTCCCCAGTCGGTGTAGGCACCATAGGAACATCTTACCGCGCTGCGCTACTTTCCGGTTCGGAAGGGGTGACTATCACCTCATCAAGTTCCACTTTCCTCCCACTCAATTCTTTCGAGAGAAACTCTTTCTCCAGAAAGGACCCATTCTTGGCAACAAAGATCTTGCCTTCGGATCTGAGGTAGAAGGTATACCCAATAGTTTCCTTAGGGTATCCTATGAAGACGCATTTTTCCGACCTGGGTTGAGCTTTTCAGGTTGAAGTTTCTTGACATAAGCATCGCATCCCCAAACTTTTAGAAACGACAGCTTAGGTTTCTTCCCAAACCATAATTCATACGGTGTCGTCTCAACGGATTTCGACGGAGCCCTATTTAAAGTGAATGCGGCAGTCTCTAAAGCATAGCCCCAAAATGAGAGCGGTAAATCGGTAAGAGACATCATAGATCGCACCATATCCAATAGAGTGCGATTACGACGTTCGGGCACACCATTTCGCTGAGGTGTTCCAGGCGGCGTGAGTTGTGAAACGATTCCACATTTCCTTAAGTGCGTACCAAATTCGTGACTTAAATATTCTCCACCACGATCTGATCGTAAGAACTTTATTTTTCTGTCACGTTGATTCTCAACCTCACTCTGAAATTCCTTGAACTTTTCAAAGGTTTTAGACTTGTGTTTCATTAGGTAGACATACCCATATCTACTTAAGTCATCAGTGAGAGTGAGAACATAACGATATCCTCCGTGAGCCTCAACACTCATTGGACCGCACACATCGGTATGTATGATTTCCAATAAGTTGGTTGCTCGCTCCATTGTTCCGGAGAACGGAGTCTTGGTCATCTTACCCATGAGGCATGGTTCGCACGTGTCAAATGATTCGTAATCAAGAGACTCCAAAAGTCCATCTGCATGGAGCTTTTTCATGCGCTTGACACCAATGTGACCAAGGCGGCAGTGCCACAAGTATGTGGGACTATCGTTATCAACTTTACATCTTTTGGTATTCACACTATTAATATGTGTAACATCACGTTCGAGATTCATCAAGAATAAACCATTGACCAGCGGGGCATGACCATAAAACATATCTCTCAAATAAATAGAACAACCATTATTCTCGGATTTAAATGAGTAGCCATCTCGAATTAAACAAGATCCAGACACAATGTTCATGCTCAAAGCTGGCACTAAATAACAATTATTGAGGTTTAAAACTAATCCCGTAGGTAGATGCAGAGGTAGCGTGCCGACGGCGATCACATCGACCTTGGAACCATTCCCGACGCGCATCGTCACCTCATCCTTTCTCCATTTATTCCGCAGTTCCTGTTTTGAGTTACAAATATGAGCAACCGCACCGGTATCAAATACCCAGGAGCTACTACGAGTACTGGTAAGGTACACATCAATTACATGTATATCACATATACCTTTGGTGTTGCCGGCCTTCTTGTCCGGTAAGTATTTGCGGCAGTTCCGCTTCCAGTGACCACTTCCCTTGCAATAAAAGCACTCAGTCTCAGGCTTGGGTCCATTCTTTGACTTCTTCCCGGCAACTGGCTTACCGGGCGCGGCAACTCCCTTGCCGTCCTTCTTGAAGTTCTTCTTACCCTTGCCCTTCTTGAACTTAGTGGTTTTATTCACCATCAACATTTGATGTTCTGTTATGATCTCCACCTCCGCTGATTTCAGCATTGAATATACCTCGGGAATGGTCTTTTCCATCCCCTGCATATTGAAGTTCATCACAAAGCTCTTGTAGCTCGGTGGAAGCGACTGAAGGATTCTGTCAATGACCGCGTCATCCGGGAGGTTAACTCCCAGCTGAGACAAGCGGTTGTGCAACCCAGACATTCTGAGTATGTGCTCACTAACAGAACTATTTTCCTCCATCTTACAGCTAAAGAACTTGTCGGAGACTTCATATCTCTCGACCCGGGCATGAGCTTGGAAAACCATTTTCAGCTCTTCGAACATCTCATATGCTCCATGTTTCTCAAAACTATTTTGGAGACCCGGTTCTAAGCTGTAAAGCATGCCGCACTGAACGAGGGAGTAATCATCAGCACATGATTGCCAAGCGTTCATAACGTCTTGGTTCTCTGGGATGGGTGCTTCACCTAGCGGTGCTTCTAGGACATAATCTTTCTTGGAAGCTATGAGGATGATCCTCAGGTTCCGGACCCAGTCCGTATAGTTGCTGCCATCATCTTTTAGCTTGGTTTTCTCTAGGAACGCATTGAAGTTGAGGACAACGTGGGCCATTTGATCTACAAGACATATTGTAAAGATTTTAGACTAAGTTCATGATAATTAAGTTCATATAATCAAATTATTCAATGAACTCCCACTCAGATAGACATCCCTCTAGTCATCTAAGTGAAACATGATCCGAGTTAACTAGGCCGTGTCCGATCATCACGTGAGACGGACTAGTCAAGATCGGTGAACATCTCCATGTTGATCGTCTCTTCTATACGACTCATGCTCGACCTTTCGGTCCTCCGTGTTCCGAGGCCATGTCTGTACATGCTAGGCTCGTCAAGTCAACCTAAGTGTATTGCGTGTGTTCCGAGGCCATGTCTGTACATGCTAGGCTCGTCAAGTCAACCTAAGTGTATTGCGTGTGTTCCGAGGCCATGTCTGTACATGCTAGGCTCGTAAACACCCGTTGTATGCGAACGTTAGAATCTATCACACCCGATCATCACGTGGTGCTTCGAAACAACGAACCTTCGCAACGGTGCACAGTTAGGGGGAACACTTTCTTGAAATTATTATAAGGGATCATCTTACTTACTACCGTCGTTCTAAGCAAATAAGATGCAAAACATGATAAACATCACATGCAATCAAATAGTGACATGATATGGCCAATATCATTTTCCTCCTTTGATCTCCATCTTCGGGGCACCATGATCATCTTCGTCACCGGCATGACACCATGATCTCCATCATTGTGTCTTCATGAAGTTGTCACACCAACGATTACTTCTACTTCTATGGCTAACGCGTTTAGCAATAAAGTGAAGTAATTTACATGGCGTTCTTCAATGACACGCAGGTCATACAAAAAAATATAGACAACTCCTATGGCTCCTGCCGGTTGTCATACTCATCGACATGCAAGTCGTGATTCCTATTACAAGAATATGATCAATCTCATACATCACATATATCATTCATCACATCTTCTGGCCATATCACATCACATAGCACATGCTGCAAAAACAAGTTAGACGTTCTCTAATTGCTGTTGCAAGTTTTTACGTGGCTTGTATAGGTTTCTAGCAAGAACGTTTCTTACCTACGTAAAACCACAACGTGATATGCCAATTTCTATTTACCCTTCATAAGGACCCTTTTCATCGAATCCGTTCCGACTAAAGTGGGAGAGACAGACACCCGCTAGCCACCTTATGCAACTAGTGCATGTCAGTCGGTGGAACCTGTCTCACATAAGCGTACGTGTAAGGTCGGTCCGGGCCGCTTCATCCCACAATGCCGCCGAAACAAGATAAGACTAGTAGCGGCAAGAAGAATTGGCAACATCTACGCCCACAACTGCTTTGTGTTCTACTCGTGCATAGTAACTACGCATAGGCCTGGCTCATGATGCCACTGTTGGGAATCGTAGCATAATTTTAAAATTTTCCTACGCTCACCAAGATCCATCTATGGAGTATACTAGCAACGAGGGGAAAGGAGTGCATCTACATACCCTTGTAGATCGCGAGCGGAAGCGTTCCAATGAACGAGGTTGATGGAGTCGTCCTCGCCGTGATCCAAATCACCGATGACCGAGTGCCAAACGGACGGCACCTCCGTGTTCAACACACATACGGAGCAGTGACGTTCTCCTCCTTCTTGATCCAGCAAGGGGGAAGGAGAGGTTGATGGAGATCCAGCAGCACGACGGCGTGGTGGTGGATGTAGCGGGGTCTCGGCCGGGCTTCGCCGAGCTTCTGCGAGAGGGAGAGGTGTTGCAGGGGAGGAGGGAGGCGCCCAAGGCTGTTGTGTTGCTGCCCTCCCTCCCCCCTTTATATAGGCCCCCTGGGAGGGGGGGCGCCGGCCAATCCCCATCTACATGGGGGGGGCCAGGGGGGACTTGCCCCCGAAGGCAAGTGGGGCGCCCCCCCCCCAACCCTAGGGTTTCCAACCCTAGGCGCAGGGGGGAGGCCCATGGGGGGCGCCCCAGCCCACTAAGGGCTGGTTCCCTTCCCACTTCAGCCCATGGGGGCCCTCCGGGATAGGTGGCCCCACCCGATGGACCCCCGGGACCCTTCCGGTGGTCCCGGTACAGTACCGGTGACCCCTGAAACTTTCCCGGTGGCCGAAACTTGACTTCCTATATATAATTCTTCACCTCCGGACCATTCCGGAACTCCTCGTGACGTCCGGGATCTCATCCGGGACTCCGAACAACTTTCGGGTTTCCACATACTCATATCTCTACAACCCTAGCGTCACCGAACCTTAAGTGTGTAGACCCTACGGGTTCGGGAGACATGCAGACATGACCGAGACGCCTCTCCGGTCAATAACCAACAGCGGGATCTGGATACTCATGTTGGCTCCCACATGTTCCACGATGATCTCATCGGATGAACCACAATGTCGAGGATTCAATCAATCCCGTATACAATTCCCTTTGTCAATCGGTATGTTACTTGCTCGAGATTTGATCGTCGGTATCCCAATACCTTGTTCAATCTCATTACCGGAAAGTCTCTTTACTCGTACCACAATGCATGATCCCGTGACTAACGCCTTAGTCACATTGAGCTCATTATGATGATGCATTACCGAGTGGGCCCAGAGATACCTCTCCGTCATACGGAGTGACAAATCCCAGTCTCGATCCGTGCCAACCCAACAGACACTTTCGGAGATACCCGTAGTGTACCTTTATAGTCACCCAGTTACGTTGTGACGTTTGGCACACCCAAAGTACTCCTACGGTATCCGGGAGTTGCACGATCTCATGGTCTAAGGAGAAGATACTTGACATTGGAAAAGCTCTAGCAAACGAACTACACGATCTTTGAGCTATGCTTAGGATTGGGTCTTGTCCATCACATCATTCTCCTCATGATGTGATCCCGTTATCAATGACATCCAATGTCCATAGTCAGGAAACCATGACTATCTGTTGATCAACGAGCTAGTCAACTAGAGGCTTACTAGGGACACGTTGTGGTGTATGTATTCACGCATGCATTACGATTTCCGGATAACATTATAGCATGAACAATAGACAATTATCATGAACAAAGAAATATAATAATAACCATTTATTATTGCCTCCAGGGCATATTTCCAACAGTCGGTGAGGCCGGCATTAGAAACATATTGTGTGAACTCCTGAAGAATTCACACGGCCGTACTTTCGCCAACCTCCGAGGGTGGAGATCACTGTCAGAAGACTCCCCAATAACACCCTTGGAGTTCTTCTTAGAGCCAAACTTCCTAAAGATATTCATGTCCGCGTACAATTTTCTGAAAAAATTTGGGTGACAAAAAGTTGTCAACAAAACTTTAATAAATTGATAGCAACGACTCATAGGGATACATAGAAGCCATAGCAAGCATTCAGACAACTTAGAACTCTAAGAATTCAACATGCAAGCTCATCTACAACAGCACCAAGAGTAGCTAATTATTCAAAATATAAACCACTAAAACAAAAACTAATTTCACAAACGGTGGAGTCACATACCAAGCAACAATCCCTCGAAACAGTTTCGGAAACGGAGCTTCGAGCAAAGAGATCGAAATCCGTGGGTTTGAGAGCAAGAACACGGGAGAGAGAGCAATGGAGATTTTCTTTCTGGAGGTAAGTGATGACGTGGTCTAAAGAGATAAGTGAGGGGGGCCACGTGGGGACTACAACCCACCAGGGCGCGCCTGGGGGTCCTGGCGCGCCCAGGTGGGTTGTGCCCACCTAGTGCACCTCCCGCTGATGTTTCTTGACTGGTTCCTCCCTCTGATGTTATTTGCACCAGAAATTCAGAAATATTTAGAAAAAATCGTATAAAATTTCCAGAGCATTCTGAGAACTTTTATGTTTGGGTCATTTTTTATTGCACGGGAAATTCAGAAAACAGACAAAACATGGCATTTTAATTTATTTAACTAATAAAAACAGAAAACAAAAAGTAGGGACAAAAGGTAGTGCTTACTAAATTCATCAACTTCATACCGCTCAAAAATGATTCATTAATAAGGTTGATCAGGTCTTATTAACAACCACTTTCGATTAGCATGAAACCGAAGAACTTTTGTAAATCACTAAGCTACCTCAATAGGGATATGAATGTCCCCAACAATAAGCATTTCATATTTCTTTTTGACAGTAGGTAGAGGTATATGAAAACTTCCAATAGTGATTGTTGGAGATTTTTCAATAACATTAATACAATTCACTTGGAATTGTTTCTTCAGAAAGTGCACCATATGCTCATTGCCATTAATATGAAAAGTGACCTTGCTTTTATTGCAATCAGTAACAGCCCCTGCAGTATTCAAGAACGGTCTACCAAGGATAATCGACATGTTGTCGTCCTCGGGCATCTCAAGTATAACAAAGTCAATCAAAATAGTAACATTAGGAACAACAACGGGCACATCCTCACAGATACCAATATGTATGGCAGTTCATTTGTCAGCCATTTGCAAAGATATTTCAATAGGTGTGAGTTTATTCAAGTCAAGTCTTTTATATAACAGAAAGTCATAACGCTAACACCAGCTCCTAAATCACATAAAGCAGTTTTCACATAATTCTTTTTGATAGAGCAAGGTATAGTTGGTATTCCCGGATCTCCAAGTTTTTTAGGTACTCCATCTTTGAAAGTATAATTAGCAAGCATAGTGGAGATTTCTACTTCCGACATTTTTCTCTTATTAGTGATGATGTCTTTCATATACTTTGCATAAGGAGGCATTTTCAAGATATCAGTCAAGCGAGTACGCAAAAAGACTGGCCTCAGCATTCTAGCAAAGCGTTCAAATTCTTCATCGTCTTTCTTTTTAGTTGACTTAGGAGTAAAAGGCATAGGTTTTTTAACCCACGGTTCTCTTTCTTTACCATGTTTTCTAGCAACAAAGTCTCTTTTATCATACCTTTTATTCTTAGGTTGTGGGTTATCAAGATCAATAGGTGGTTCTTTCTCAACATCATTATCTGGTTCTATTTCATTTGGTTGGGTATCCTCAGGAACATCAGCATCATCTTTTTCATTATTACCAGATTGAGTTTCAGCATCAGAGATAGAAGTTTCATTTTCATTATCAGGAGCTTTCTCTATTTCAGGTTCACTAGAAGTATGCAAAGTCCTATAATTTTTCCTCTTCTTTTTCTTTTTAGAAGGAGTAGGTGCACTAGTGTTATTTCTTTGTGATCTTGTTCAATTCTTTTTGTGTGTCCCTCAGGATAAAGTGGTTCCTGAGTCATTTTACCTCCTATAGTTGCAACTCTAATAGCAAAGTCATGTGTATTATTATTCATTTCATCAAGTAATTCTCTTTGTGATTTAGCAACTTGTTCTAGCTGGGTTTGTACCATAGAAGCATGTTTTCCAACAACTCTAACATCATTTGAAATTCTAAATAACAAGTCACTCAAACGAGCAATCATATCATAATTATATTTCAGTTGTTTCATAACATTTGCATTGAAGTGATCTTGTTTTCTAATATAGTTTTCAAACTCATAAAGGCATTGACTAGGATGCATATTGCGAGGATTATCATTATCATTGAACTTCATTAGAGAATTTACCTCTACCACCTTAGGCAGTGGTGTATTAATCCCTTGTATTTCTTCAATAGGATGTAAATTTTTAACATCCTCAGCTTTAATACCTTTTTCCTTCATAGATTTCTTTGCCTCTTGCATATCTTGAGGACTGAGATATAATATACCCCTCTTCGGAGTGGGTTTAGGCGGTGGTTCAGGAAGATTCCAATCATCATAATTTTTCAATATGTTATTCAATAATTCCTCATCTTGTCCAGCAGTTTGTTCCCTGAAAATACGACTAGCAGAACTATCTAGGAAGTCCCTAGAAGCATTGGTTAGTCCATTATAGAAGATATCAAGTATTTCATTTTCCTTAAGAGGATGATCAGGCAAAGCATTAAGTAGTTGGCAAAGCCTCCCCCAAGCTGCTGGGAGACTCTCTTCTTTAGTTTGCACAAAGTTAAATATTTCCTGTAAGGCAGCTTGTTTCTTATGAGCAGGAAAATATTTTTCAGAGAAGTAATAAATCATATACTGGGGACTACGCACACAACCAGGAGTAAGAGTATTGTACCAAGCTTTAGCATCACCCTTTAATGAGAAAAGAAATAATTTGAGAATAAAGTAGTAGTGAGTTTTCTCATCATGAGTAAAAAGGGTGGCTATATCATTCAACTTAGTGAGATGTGCCACAACAGTTTTAGTTTCATAACCATGGAAAGGACCAGATTCAACCAAAGTAATTAACTCTGGGTCGATAGAGAATTCATAATCCTTATCATCAATAAAGATAGGTGAAGTAGCAAACTTAGGATCACATTTCATTCTAGCATTCGGAGATTTTTCTTTATACTTGCATAGTAATTTCTCTAGATCATCTCTATCCTTACAAGCAAGAACATCTCTAGTTGTTTCTTCATTCATAACATAACCTTCCGGTACCTTAGGAAATTCATATCTAGGAAGGCTAGTTCTAGCAGTTGTTTCAGGAGTTTCAGTTTCAAGCTCATCATCAACAACATCATGTTGTATTACTCTAGCAATTTGTGCATCAAGAAAATGACCAAGATGCACATCATCATTATCAAGCAAGGTACTAGCATCATCATAAGCATCATTCATAGTAGAAGTAGCATCATCAATAACTTGCGACATTAGAATTGATAGCATGTGGTGGTGTTGCAAGTTTACTTATAACAGAAGGTGAATCTAAAGCATAACTGGATGGCAGTTCCTTACCTCCCCTCGTCTTTGAGGGAAATATCGTAGTCTTAGCATCCTTCAGATTCTTCATAGTAATAATATGATAATAATCCCAAGTGACTTAACAAATATAGCTATGCTCCCCGGCAATGGTGCCAGAAAAAGGTCTTGATAACCCACAAGTATAGGGGATCGCAACAGTTTTCGAGGGTAGAGTATTCAACCCAAATTTATAGATTCGACACAAGGGGAGCCAAAGAATATGTGAAGGTATTAGCAGCTGAGTTGTCAATTCAACCACACCTAGAGATTAATTATCTGCAGCAAGTAATCAGTAGCATAGTAATATGATAGTTTTGATAGTAGTGACAGCAGCAATGGTAACAGTAACAGTGATAGCAGTAATTTTGTAGCAAGTGTAACAGTGATGATAGCAATAGTAACTTAGCATAAACAATATAAGATAAATTTCTAGGCATTGGATCGGTGGCTTGTTGGATGATATTCATCATGTGATAGCTATAACCTAGGTAGATACGGCACTAGCTCCAGTTCATCAATATAATGTAGGCATATATTCCGTAAATAGTCATACGTGCTTATGGAAAGAACTTGCATGACATCTTTTGTCCTACCCTCCCGTGGCAGCGCGGTTCATATTGGAAACTAAGGGATATTAAGGCCTCCTTTTAATAGAGAACCGAAACAAAGCATTAACACATAGTGAATACATGAACTCCTCAAACTACGGTCATCACCGGGAGTGGGCCCGATTGTTGTCACTCTGGGTTGCCGGATCATAACACGTAGTAGGTGACTATAACTTGCAAGATCGGATCTAGAACATGGATATAATGATGATAACATAAACGGTTCAGATCCGAGTTCATGGCACCCGGGCCCAAAGTGACAAGCATTAAGCATAGCAAAGTCATAGCAACATCAATCTTAGAACATAGTGGATACTAGGGATCAAGCCCTAACAAAGTAACTCGATTACATGATGAATCTCATCCAACTCCTCACCGACCAGCGAGCCTACGAAGGAATTACTTACTCCCGGTGGGGAGCATCATGGAATTGGCGATAGAGAAGGGTTGGTGATGACGAAGAACGAAGATCCCCCTCTCCGGAGCCCCAAACGGACTCCAAATCTGGCCTCCCGAGGAAGAACAGGAGGTGACGGCGGCTCCGTCTCGTGGATCGTGATAATTCTTTCTCCCTAATTTTTTTTTCAAAAAATAGGATTTTATAGCGTCGGAATAAGGGTCTACGGGGCCACCAGGTGGGGACAACCCACCTGGGCGCGCCAGGAGAGGCGGGCGCGCCCTGGTGGGTTGTGCCCACCCAGGGGCCACTCTCTGCTAGGTCTTGGCTCCAGAAATTCTTATATATTATATAAAAATTGCTCGCAAAGTTTCGTTCCATTCCGAGAACTTTTATTTCTGCACAAAAACAACACCATGGTAGTTCTGCTGAAAACAGCGTCAGTCCAGGGTTAGTTTCATTCAATCATGCAAATTAGAGTCCAAAACAAGAGGAAAAGCGTTAGGAAAAGTAGATACGTTGGAGACGTATTAGGGGGCGTTTGATATTCACGGCCTATATAAGATGGTAAAGATTCCTTCTTTTCCCCACGCCTTCTTCCTTTTCCAGCCTTCCCATCTTCAAGCTCCAGCACCCAAGCTTCAATCTTTCCCACCACCACTAGCTTCCCCAGCCATGTCGGGATCTAGTTCAAAGGGCTAGTGGGAGGCCTCCTCCGTCACCAAGAAGGACGTAAAGGAGCTCCGGGTGCAGGATATCTGTTAGCGGACATCGCGCACAGGCTCCCGGCCAAGGATCAAGTCATCCCCACTCCGGAGCCCGGCGAAAGGGTTGTATTCATCCCCCACTTCCTCCGCATGCTAGGGTTTCCCCTCCATCCCTTCGTACGAGGCCTTATGTTCTGCTACGGGCTAGATTTCCATGATCTAGCCCCGAATTCTTTCCTCCACATCTCGGCGTTCATCATCGTGTGCGAGGCGCTACTCCGCACCCCCCCACACTTCGTCCTTTGGCTCAAGGTCTTCAATCTAAAGCCGAAGGTGGTCGACGGGCTGCATGCGGACTGTGGCGGCGCCATGGTAAGCAAACTCCCCAACGCCGTTTGGCCAAAGGGGCCCTTCATGGATACCGTCAAGGTGTGGCAGCAGGAGTGGTTCTACATCACCGAACCCCGGGACACCAGGTGGGCGGCCACTCCTGGGTTCAGATCCGGACCCCCAACGCGGCTTACCTCGTGGACCGCTAAGGGTCTGGACTGGGGATCCACGGCGGAAGTGTTGATGCTGCAAAAGCGCATCACCAATATGATAGGCAAGAACACCGGTCTCACTAACGTGATTCAGGTGATGCTCTTCCGCCGGATTCTTCCCTGCCAACTCCGGCCCTCTCCCATGTGGGAGTTCAATCCGGAAGATCCACGGACCTTGAAGTGCTTCTTCGGCACAACGCACGAAGACATCTGGAAGATGCTCTTCAAGGCCCAAAAAAGGTGGCCGAAGAAGACCGAAAACATCGGTCTTGACATCAGGAATCCGACCACACCGGTAAGTATGCTTTTCCCGAATATCTATTCGATCAATAAGTTTTTGGACATAATGAATTTTTTGTCCCTCGTTCAGGGCTGGATAGCAAAAGCGGAGCGGATCGCATGTCCGGCGCCGCTGCCCAAAGACCTGGCCACACCCCAGATGGCAGGGATGCTGGTCCCGGCGCCTTATCAGGTGCTGGAGAAGAAGGTCAAGAAGAAGAAGGGTAAAGAGGCGAGAGGTGGCCTCCGCCAAAAGTGTTCTTCGGAAGCAGCATCTAGAGAGACCGAAGCCCTCTCCTCCCACGAGGGAGATGAGGAAGAAGTGGAGGAGCAAGTGGGAAGCGACTCCCCTCTTAAACGGAGGAAGAAGAAGAGGGCGGCCTCCATAGACCCGGAGGGGGAGGCGCCCAAGAGGGGGAAGATTGCCCTCTCAGATGGTTCGGATTCGGAAGCCGAACCCGTCCCCAAGAGGCTCCCTAGGGTGAAGCCCTTGGCCGAATCGTAAGTACCAAAGGAGTTACCATATATCTTCAGTCCTCTATGTTTTTATAACATAACACATTACACCGTGTGTCTTTCAGCCCTGCTCGCGACCTCCCCAACCCTTTGATACGTCTTCATCGTATCTATAATTTTTGATAGTTTCATGCCAATATTATACAACTTTTACATACTTTTGGCAACTTTTTATATGATTTATTGGACTAACCTATTGATCCAGTGCCCAGTGCCAGTTCCTGTTTTCTGCATGTTTTTTGTATCGCAGAGTATCCATATCAAACGAAGTCCAAATGCAATAAAATTTCATGGAGAATTATTTTGGAATATATGTGATTTTTGGGAGTTGGAATCACCGCAAACGGAGTCCCACACAGCCCACAAGACACCAGGGCGCACCAGAGGCCCCTTGCGCGTGGTGGTGGGTTGTGCCCTCCTCGAACATCGGTTGGAGCTCTACTTCGGGAGCAAGGAAGCTTATATCCGGGAAAAAATCATGTTAAAATCTCAGTGCAATCGGAGTTACGGATCTCTCGGAATATAAGAAACGGTTTTCGGCCAGATCAGGGGAGCGCGAAACAGAAGAGAACAGAGAGGGAGATCCAATCTCGGAGGGGCTCCCGCCCCTCCACCTCCATGGAGACCATGGACCAGAGGGGGAACTCTCCTCCCATCTAGGGGGAGGCCATGGAAGAAGAAGAAGGAGGGGAGCTCCCCCCCTCTCTCCCGGTGGCGCCAGAGTGCCACCGGTGCAATGATCGGGACGGCGATCTACATCAACAATATTGCTACCGTCAACACCAACTTTCTCCCCCTCTATGCAGCGTTGTAACACCTCTTTCCCCCCGCTGTAATCTCTACTTAAACGTGGTGCTCAGCTCCATATATTATTTCCTAATGATCTATGGTTATCCTATGATGTTTGAGTAGATCCATTTTGTCCTGTGGGTTAATCGTGATCTTGGTTGGTCTGATTGTAAATTTTATTTATGGTGCTGTCCTACGGTGCCCTCTATTCTCACGCAAACGTGAGGGCCCCCCACTGTAGGGTGTTGCAATATGTTCATGGTTCGCTTATGGTGGGTTGCGAGAGTGACAGAAGCTTAAACCCGAGTAAGTGGGGTATGACGTATGGGAGTAAAGAGGACTTGATACTTAATGCTATGGTTGGGTTTCACGACCTTAATGATCTTTAGTAGTTGTGGATGCTTGCTAGGGGTCCAATCATAAGTGCATATGATCCAAGTAGAGAAAGTATGTTAGCTCATGCGTCTCCCTCATATAAAATTGCAAGAATGATTACTGGTACTTGTTATCGATTGCCTAGGGAGAAATAACTTTCTTGTTGACACAAACCCTTTTACTAAACACCTAACTTTTATTATCTTGCAAAGTACTTCTAGTTTTATTCTTGCAAAGTAGTTCTAGCATCACAACTACAAAATAGTTTCATACTTGTTTTCGGTAAAGTGAACGTGAAGTGTGAATAGAGTTGTATCGGTGGTCGATAGAACTTGAGGGAATATTTTGTTCTACCATTAGCTCCTCATTGGGTTCGACACTCTTATTTATCGAAAAAGGCTACTAACAATCCCCTATACTTGTGGGTTATCACCCTCGCTATCTGAAGGGAGTTCTTTGCCACCCGAGATGGCAGAGAGCGAGACACCACCGCGAGCCCCTTCACCAATCACCGCGGACGACACCGAGGTGTTGTCCCGAAGGACCTCTCCCGGCCCCGGAGGGGCGAGCGAGGCTGCCAAAAAGGCGCCCGAGGGTGATACCTCGGCTGCCAAAGACATGGGGGGGGGGGGACCCCATGGCGACCGACGGCAGGGCCCTGATCAATCCGGCTCCCAGCCGAACATCATTCCGGAGACCAATGTGGCTCTGGAATCAAGCGAGCAGCCCCGTTCGAACGAGGGGGAGCATCAGCTCCAACGGCAGCCTCCACTAATCCGGAGGCGCAAAATACTCTAGTGGAAGCACTGCAACATGCTGAGCACCGCACCCTGATGGGTGTGGTGGTAGAGAAGGTTCAGTCCACCAAGAGCGGGCTGAACGAAGCCTTCACCAGCCTACTGACAGGCTTTGAGGTATGCGACGTAATGCTCTAGACGCTATTTTATAGAGGGATATACCGGTGCATAGATAGTAGCCCCTGAGACTCTGTCTGGTTTGAAAAAGTCGGACAGAGAATCACATAGTATTCGGAAGAGGTGACGTACTTTTCTTTTGCATAACAGGCTTCCCTGTTGGCGGCAACCGCCCAGGCCGCTGAAGTTTCTGAACTCAATCAGAAACTAAAGCTGGCTGATGATGAAATAGATCGCGTCAACAAGCGATTGGATGAGATGCAAGGTATGCACGTATTTAAAAGAGTTTGATCATATATCTGAAGTGATATGTAAATTCAGAGTTTAACACATGTATTGCTGTGATTATGAGCGCAGGTTGTGCGGCCGAGGTCGAGACCCTCAAGAGCACCCTTGCCCAAGCCAAGGAGGAGGCGAAGGCAAATAAAGCAATCGCTAACAAAGCGGTTGCGGAACTAAAGACCGAACAGGTCGCCCGCCGCCAGCATGAAGAGAGGGTGGCCGAAGTGGAGCAAGAACTAAAGGACGCCATCGGCAAGTGCGAGGCCCTGGAGGAGAAGACTTTGGCCCAAGTGGCTGAACTCGCCAAAGCCCTCCAGGAAGCCAAAGAGGCATGGATCGAGTCCCGAAGTGCTCGTTAAGAGATACGGCAGGCCGAATAGATGGCGGCTGGTAAGCCCTTTCTCTTGAAGAACATATTTGGGGGTCAAAGATATGCCTTGCTCACTCGGCTGTGGAGTTCTCCAGATGCCTTTGCGGATCTTCCGAGGAGTGCCACCGACGCCGCGCAGTTCTTCCAAGCCCAAGAAGGGAACTCAACCGAGAAGCTATTCTGGTCACAGTTCCTGGCGTAGGAGCATGCAGCGCTTCTGAACAACTATATGAAGCAACTGTGGAGCTGCATAGGATGTTCGGCTTGGCCATGAAGGATCTCATAGTCCGGCTTTGGCCAACCGAACCAATTCCTAGCAACTACTTCGGCTTGGTTAGGCGACTCGTCGATGTGCTGACTCAAGTTGAAGCTCTGAAGCGCTCGACGTGCATAGAAGGTGCGCGGATGGCCTTTGCTTGTGTCAAGATGCACTGGGCAAAGATGAAGGCCACCGACGTGGCGACCGAGGGAGTCCTGGATTAAGGGGTCCTCGGGCGTCCGGGCTATGTGACGTGGGCCGGACTAAAAGGTGTCTTCCCGTGTCCGGATGGGACTCTCCTTGGCGTGGAAGGCAAGCTTGGCGTTCGGATATGAAGATTCCTTCCTCTGTAAACAGACCTTGTAGAAACCCTAGGCCCCTCCGGTGTCTATATAAACCGGAGGGTTTAGTCCGTAGAGGCAATCAGAATCAGAATCATATAGGCTAGACTTCTAGGGTTTAGCCATTATGATCTCGAGGTAGTTCAACTCTTGTAAACCCCATATTCATCCAAGATAATCAAGCAGGAAGTAGGGTATTACCTCCATCAAGAGGGCCCGAACCTGGGTAAACATCATGTCCCCTGTCTCATGTTACCTTCGATCCTCAGACGCATAGTTCGGGACCCCCTACCCGAGATCCGCAAGTTTTGACACCGACATTGGTGCTTTCATTGAGAGTTCCGTTGTGCCATCGTCGGAAGGTTCGATGGCTCCATCTGTCATCTACAACAATGCTGCCCTGAGGGAGGACTTCCTCCCTAGCCAGATCTTTGTGTTCGGCGGCTTCGCACTGCGGGCCGACTCGCTCGGCCATCTAGAGCAGATCGACAGCTACGCCCCAGGTCACCGGATTAGTTTTGGAAATCTGGATTAAGTCGCTGATATTCGAGGAGACTTGGTCTTCCAAGGGTTCACGATCCGAACCTTCGTTCTGGCCTTAGATCCGGAGTGCCTTACCAGGTCTGAAGACGGGATCCTTGAGCACGCCAGACACTCTGCGGCTATTGAGCCTAGTGCGGGAGAGTCGGAGGAAGTAGTGTCACCGGTCATCATCACGAAGCCGGATTCTTCTCCGAACACTGGCGCCCTCGGAGTCAGCATCGTGTGAGTTCGGCCAAGGAGTTTCCTTCCCGCCGTACTCCACGGACTCTCTTCTCCCTAGCCGAACCTCGCCTTTAAGTGAGGCTCTGGACTTAATGTGATCCCTCGTCATTACAGAGGGGCGACGTCCGAACTGCGCCCAGCCCGGACTAGGGGCTGAGAGCGGGGAATCTTACGTCCCACCCACCACCCACTTTATAGCCACTATCGAGGACTTAACCGACATGCTCGATTACGGCTCCAAAGACATCGAAGGTATGGACGACGATGCCGGAGAAGAGCAGGCTCAAAACCCGCCGTTTACCGGACGCTGGACGGCCACCTCTTCGTATGACGTGTACATGGTGGATACAAAAGAGAAGATAACGGCGATAACGAGAAAAATCTAGTTGAGGATACACCTCCTGAGATACAACCAAAGCGCCGACGTTAGCGGCGCTACTCTAAATCACGCCGTGGAAGAGACAGCAACACCGGCACCGGAGACAACAATACTCCGGATGAGGCCGAAGACCAAGAAGACTCCGTCGAGCCAACCTCCGAACAGGACGATCGGGAAGATGGGCAAATTGGCCCCGATGAACAGGCTGTAAACAAAGACTCGGAGGATAGTAATTATCTTCCACTCTCCAAGGATGAGGTGAGCCTCGGCGACAAAGACTTTATCGTGCCTGAGGAACCCCTCGAGCAGGAGCGCTTTAAGCATCGGCTAATAGCCACTGCAAGGAGCCTGAAAAAGAAACAACAGCAGCTTCAAGCTGTCCAAGATCTGCTCAATGACAGATGAACTAATGTCCTGGCAGCCGAGGAATACGGCCTCGGGTGCCCAACCAAGAGTTACCCGAAGCATAAGTTGCTGATGTCTACTACGCAACCTTCTCCTTGTGGACGTTGTTGGCCTCCAAGTGCAGAGGTTTGTAGGACAGTAGCAAATTTCCCTCAAGTGGATGACCTAAGGTTTATCAATCTGGCGGAGGCGTAGGATGAAGATGGTCTCTCTCAAACAACCCTGCAACCAAATAACAAAGAGTCTCTTGTGTCCCCAACACACCCAATACAATGGTAAATTGTATAGGTGCACTAGTTCGGCGAAGAGATGGTGATACAAGTGCAATATGGATGGTAGATATAGGGTTTTGTAATATGAAAATATGAAAACAGAAAGGTAACTAATGATAAAAGTGAGCACAGACGGTATTGCAATGCTAGGAAACAAGGCCTAGGGTTCATACTTTCACTAGTGCGAGTTCTCTCAATAATAATAACATACTTGGATCATATAACTATCCCTCAACATGCAACAAAGAGTCACTCCAAAGTCACTAATAGCGGAGAACAAACGAAGAGATTATGGTAGGGTACGAAACCACCTCAAAGTTATTCTTTCCAATCAATCCATTGGGCTATTCCTATAAGTGTCACAAACAGCCCTAGAGTTCGTAGTAAAGTAACACCTTAAGACACACATCAACCAAAACCCTAATGTCACCTAGACACTCCAATGTCACCTCAAGTATCCGTGGGTATGATTATACGATATGCATCACAGAATCTCAGATTCATCTATTCAACCAACACATAGAACCTCAAAGAGTGCCCCAAAGTTTCTACCGGAGAGTCAAGACGAAAACACGTGCCAACCCCTATGCATAGGTTCATGGGCGGAACCCGCAAGTTGATCACCAAAACATACATCAAGTGAATCAATAGAATAACCCATTGTCACCACGGTTATCCCACACAAGACATACATCAAGTGTTCTCAAATCATTAAAGACTCAATTCGATAAGATAATTTCAAAGGGAAAACTCAATCCATTACAAGAGAGTAGAGGGGGAGAAACATCATAAGATCCAACTATAATAGCAAAGCTGGCGATACATCAAGATCGTGCCAAATCAAGAACACGAGAGAGAGATCAAACACATAGCTACTAGTACATACCCTCAGCCCCGAGGGTGAACTACTCCCTCCTCGTCATGGAGAGCGCCGGGATGATGAAGATGGCCACCGGTGAGGGTTCCGCCCTCCGGCAGGGTGCCGGAACAGGGTCCCGATTGGTTTTTGGTGGCTACAAAGGCTTGCGGCGGCGGAACTCCCGATCTCTTCTGTTCCCCGATCGTTTTAGGGTATATGGGTATATATAGGAGGAAGAAGTACGTCAAGGGAGCCACGAGGGGCCCACGAGGGTGGAGGGCGCGCCCTAGGGGGGTGGGTGCACCCCCTACCTCGTGGCTCCCTCGTTTCTTTCGTGACGTGCACTCCAAGTCTATCGGGTAGCTTTCCTTCCAAAAATAACTTCTCCAGAAGGTTTCATTCCGTTTCGACTCCGTTTGATATTCCTTTTCTTCAAAACACTAAAACAAGGGAAAAAACAGGAACTGGCACTGGGCTCTGGGTCAATAGGTTAGTCCAAAAAATAATATAAAAGTGTTTAATAAGGCCCATAAACATCCAAAACAGATAATATAATAGCATGGAACAATCAAAAATTATAGATACGTTGGAGACGTATCAGCTGCTACCTCAATTCGACGACGAGGCACTGGAGCCCATACCATCAACGTGTAACGCGGCCGACCGACCAGCGCGTGGTCGTGACAAGACGGCAACTCAAGCCGAACACCAGCCCGCACTACCTCGCCGTAAAGGTAGAGACACAACAGCTCGGGGATATACGTACGACCTACGGCAGGACCTGGAAAATAGAACAGGTCAGACCAGATCAATCTACTGATCAAGGGGGTGTGCCCCGACGCGCGAGGACGGTTATCTAGCCGAACGCGACAAGCATAACCACGTCTGGGTTGAAAACCGCAGACGGACTCCATCTGAACTGCATCACGATTTGGCCCGATATAGAGGCGCCACACACCCCCTCTGCTTCACTGACGAAGTAATGGAGCACGAATTCCCAGAAGGGTTTAAACCCGTGAATATCGATTCATATGATGGAACAACAGACCCCGCAGTATGGATTGAGGACTTTCTTCTCCGTATTCATATGGCTCGCGACAATGATCTTCATGCCATCAAATACCTCCCGCTAAAGCTCAAGGGACCAGCTAGGCACTAGTTAAACAGCGTGCCAGAAAACTCTATTGGCAGCTGGGAGGACTTGGAAGACGCCTTCCGCGACAACTTCCAGGGTACATACGTTCGACCTCCGGATGCCGATGACTTAAGTCACATAGTTCAACAGCCCGGAGAGTCGGCCAGGAAATTCTAGACTAGGTTGTTAACTAAAAAGAACCAGATCATTGACTCTCCAGATGCCGAAGCCCTAGCGGCCTTTAAGCATAGCATCCGCGACGAATGGCTAGCCCGACACCTCGGCCAAGAGAAGCCGAAGTCCATGGCAGCCCTCACGGCACTTATGACCCGCTTTTGCGCGGGCGAGGATAGTTGGCTAGCCTGTAGCAATAATAATGCAAGCGAACCTGGCACCTCTGAAGGCAGAAATAGCAATGGCAAGCCCCGACTCAACAGGGACAAGCGACGAAGCAACAGTGACAATACCGATGACACGGCGGTTAACGCCTGATTTAGCGGCTCCAAGTCCGGTCAGCGGAAGAAGCCATTTAAAAGAAACAATCCTGGCTCATCCAGCTTGGACCGAATCCTTGATCGGCCATGTCAGATCCAGGGCACCCCCGATAAACCCGCCAATCATACCAACAGAAGCTATTGGGTCTTTAAACAGGCCGGTAAGTTAAATACCAAAGACAAGGAGAAGGGGTCGCCAAGTGAGGACGATGACGAGGAGCCCCGTCCACCAAACACAGGGGGACAAAAGAAATCCCCCCCAAGTCAAAACAGTGAACATGATATACGTTACTCATATCCCCAAGAGGGAGTGCAAACGCGCGCTCAGGGACGTCTATGCGATAGAGCCAGTCGCCCTAAAGGTCAACCCATGGTCATCTTGCCCGATCACTTTCGATCGCAGGGACCATCCGACCAGCATTCATCACGGCGGCTTAGCTGCACTGGTCCTCGATCCAATCATTGATGGATTCCACCTTACGCGAGTCCTGATGGACGGTGGCAGCAGCCTTAACCTGCTCTATCAAGACACAGTCCGCAAGATGGGCATCGATCCATCACGGATCAAGCCCACAAAAACTACCTTTAAAGGAGTAATACCAGGTGTAGAGGCCCGCTGCACAGGCTCAATCACATTGGAAGTCGTCTTTGGATCGCCGGATAACTTCTGAAGCGAAGACCTAATCTTCGACATCGTCCATTTTCACAGTGGCTATCATGCACTGCTCGGACGAACCGCATTTGCTCGCTTCAATGCGGTGCCGCACTATGCCTATCTCAAACTCAAGATGCCGGGACCACGTGGTGTCATAACAGTCAATGGAAACACGGAACGCTCCCTCTATACCGAGGAGCACACCGCGACCTTGGCAGCGGAAGTACAGAGCGGCCTTATCAAGCAGAATATTAATTCGGTGGCCAAGCTCCGGACACTATCAAAAGAGTCCGGACTACTCCGCGGCATGACAGTCCAGCTCGTCAGGAGTTCGACTAGCAATCCGGCCTCCGTCTCAGCCCCGACCGAATGGCGGCATACGTACCGCGCGTACATAACTACGCACTCAAAATACCATGGGCAAAGACGGAGGCATAACTCGATCGTGGTCCACAATACGGCTCGACCTTATTTGGGCACTCATACTTTCCCTTTTCTTTCCATCCTTTTCAGGTTTCTTTTCCACGGGCCCCTCACGATGGCTTGATCATCAATCCTTTCGAAGGATACACATACCAAGGAAGCAAGCCGCATAGACGCGTGGCCGAATATCCAGATGATATTCTTGAAGATCACTTCGCCTGTCTTCAGGACCCACACGTAGCTTCCCCTTGGTCTCGGCATGTTAAATAGCCTTGTTGCTTATCGCATCATTTGTACAAATATGCTTTGACGTAACAATTAAATTATAATGGAAACAGTTTCCGGCTCAACATATGCGGCACTTGTTTACTCCTTCATTATATTTCGCTATTCTTGTCGATTGCACCCGTACACTTTGGTACGACTTAACTCGCCAGGGGCTCCATTGTGCTCCGTGCGTTGGCAACAAGTTCGAACACTTTTTACAGTATAGTTTGGCGCCCTGAATATAGCATTCTATGCATCGGCTCTGAATCATGTCTTTGGTCAATAGTTGGGTTGCCCGGCTCCTGTGCTTGCTACCTTGCATTCCATCTCATCGGCTAGGGTAGTAAAGGGAGAACTACTGCGATTGTGTCTCTGGTTCATCCGGATAAACACCTCAGTAGAGAAAGCCGAAAACTGACTGTCATGATACGGTGAGATCTGGTCAGCTATTCAGAGGCTACACATAAATCCCTTGTGATTTTTTCTGCATTATGCGATGGATCGGCCTCCACCCGATCAGGTGTCTACAACACCCTAGTCCGGATACACAAATACTAACTAGGGGCTGCGCTTACACTCCTATTGTCAAACTCCTATGGCTAAGTGAGGGTGATAAAGCCACATAGTCCGATTGCCTGGTTCGCTGCGCTAAACACCTCCTTCAAGGACCAAACTCTTGGGTCACGTGTGTTTAGGTTCCAACCCGAACACCCCCGTATTACCTATGTGGGGGCTGAAGCCGACGACTGGCCAACTCTCAGATTTAATGAACGGCCGCACAGGAGGAATTTTTTTTCAAACAACAAGAAATATATTACATATAGGCTTTGTTCCATAATACAGGACTGGGTAACATGAATGTATTCATTCAAAGATAATGTCCTTCGCACACTGGCCCTCTACAATGCGGGATCCCTCCAGGACATCATCAAAATACTGTTCGGGCGTGCGGTGCTCCTTGCCTGCGAGCGGTCCCTCTGTCACGAGCTTGATGGCGTTCAGCTTCGCCCACTGCACCTTGACACGGGCGAAGGCCATCTGCGCACCTTCAATGCAGATCGACTGCTTTATGGCATCAAGCCGAGGGCAGGCGTCGGCCAGCCGCTTCACGAGCCCGAAGTGGCTGTTGGGCATGGCTTCGGCAGGCCATAGACGGATTATCAAATCCTTCATGGCCAATCTGGTCATCCTGTGCAACTCAGTCAGCTGTTTCAGCTGATCGCTGAGGGGCACTGGATGCTCTGGCGCAAGGTATTGCGACCAGAACAGCTTCTCCGTTGCGCTCCCCTCTTCGGCTCGGAAGAACTCTGCAGCATCAGCCACACTGCGAGGCAGATCCGCAAATGCTCCTGGAGAACTCCAAATCCGGGTTAGTAAGAGGTACCTTTTCTTCACAAATTTGCTCTGCATAATAAAGGCCTTACCCGCCGCAATCTTCTTGGCCTCTTGGATTTCCCGGAGGGCACCTTGGGCTTCAACCCGGGCCTCTTGTGCGCTTTGGAGGGCCTTAGCAAGTTCGGACTCTTGGTCCGCAATCTTGTGCTCCAAGGACTCGCATTTTTTATGGCATCCTAGAGCTCATCCTGAACCTCCCCGACCCTTGACTCGTGCTTCTCGCGGGCGGTTTGTTCCTTCTCCGCTTTCTTCTGGGCCTCGGCCAACGCGTTCTTGAGGGACTCCACCTCGGCTGGAGCTCCTGTGAAACATCATCATAACATGATCAACACAAACAATTCATATCATCTTCGATCTGCATAGGCCATTGCATACCTTGCTTGCCCTCTAGCTGTTTCTTGACACGGCCGAGCTCTTCATCGGCCTGCTCCAGACTCTGCTTCAGTTTGGAGACTTCGGCAGCATGAGAGGTCGCAGCTAGGATCGACGCCTGCTTATTTACATAGACACATATGATAAGTCTCCTACGAAAATTATTCGATCCTCTGTCCGGCCTTTCTTTTCGAACACCGGACAAAGTCTCAGGGGCTACTATCTATACTATGGCATTCTTTTTGCATAATTACATCACATACCTCAAAGCCCGTTAGAAGGCTGGTGCAGGCTTCGGTCAGTCCGCTCATAGCGGACTGAACTCTCTCAACCACCGTGCCCATAAGGGTACGGTGTTCCTCAACAATGGAAGCACTTTCCAGCGCTTCCAGTAGAGTATCCGGTGCCTCTGGATGGACAGAGGTCACCGGCGGAATAGGTCCACCACCTTCTTTCAATGGAGGCTGCTTACCTGATTCCGGAGCCGTATGGGCCTCCGGAATAGTATTCGGCTGGGGGCTGAATTGGATATGGCCTCCATCGCCAGTCTCCAGGGGGATCTGCTCCCCCATGTGTCCGGCGGCCGAGGTATCACCCTCTGGTGCCACCCTGACGGCCTCCTGCACCTCTGCCTGGCCTGGGAAGGTCCTTTGGGACAACACCTCGGCGTCGTCCGTAGCCTTGGGGGAGGAGGCCACCGGAAGTGACCCGCTATCCATCACATTTGGATCCAGCGAATCCCCGAAGATGAGGATCGCTGGCACTAGTAGAAAACAGGGCTTTGGTTGGGACCTAGCCAGCCCATTCGTCCCGGTTCTGTCACGAACCAGGACCCATGGGGGGCATTCGTCCCAGTTTGTGAGCCCAGGGGGTGGCCGGGGCCTCGTGGGCATTGGTCCCGGTTCGTCTAGACCCATTTGTCCCAGTTCTAGGCACGAACTGGAACCAATGGTCCTCGCTCCTGGCCCACAGCCATTGGTCCCGGTTCGTTCCTAGAACCAGGACAGAAGGGGGAGCTTTAGTCCCGGTTCCAGCCACGAACCGGGACAAATGAGTTGCCTATATATACCCCATCGCCGCAGCAGAGCACTCCACAGTGCTCTGTTTTTTGCTGGCCGGCGAGGGGAGGGCATTTGGGTGCTCTAGCTCACCTCCTATGCACATGAGGTGTTCGATGAAATGCCCGAGCCACACTAGTTAAGCTTTATCCTCTCGAAGCTCGACCTCCGAGCTCCATTTTTCCCGAGATTTGTCTAGGTTTAGCGGTCCGTCACGCCCCGTCCCCGTCTTCACCGCCGTCGATCGCCCGTGCCGATCTCGTCGCTGGTACCACCGTGGTGAGCCTCTTGTTCTTATCTTCTTTCTGAAAGAAAAAAATTCTTACTTTAGATAGATACTTGTCTAATTTTCTTACTTTTGACACACATAATTATATATAATGCACGTAGATGAACCAACAATGGATGTACGGTGACAGACACACCTCCGAGTACATTAAGGGCATACATAATTTTCTTGAAGTGGCTGAGGCAAACAAGCAGAATGGTTTTATGTGTTGTCCATGCCCTAATTGTGGGAATACGAAGTCTTACTCTGACCAGAAAATCATTCACACCCACCTGCTTTATAAGGGTTTCATGCCACACTATAATGTTTGGACGAAGCACGGAGAAATATGGGTTATGATGGAAGACAGCGAAGAAGAAGAGGACGATGGCAACTATGGTCCCCCTGAATACGGTGATGCTGCAACGGGGGAAGCTGCTGAAGATCAAGAGGAACCAGACGATGTGCCCGATGATGATGATCTCCGCCTGGTCATTGTCGATGCAAGGACACAATGTGAAAGTCAAAAGGAGAAGCTGAAGTTCGATCGCATGTTAGAGGATCACAAAAAAGGGCTGTACCCCAATTGCGAAGATGGCAACACAAAGCTCAGTACTGTACTGGAATTGCTGCAGTGGAAGGAGGAGAATGCTGTGCCTGACAAAGGATTTGAGAAGCTACTCAAAATATTGAAGAAGAAGCTTCCAAAGGATAACGAATTGCCCGACAGTACATACGCAGCAAAGAAGGTCGTATGCCCTCTAGGATTGGAGGTGCAGAAGATACATGCATGCCCTAATGACTGCATCCTCTACCGCGGTGCGTACGAGGATTTGAACGCATGCCTGGTATGCGGTGCATTGCGGTATAAGATCATACGAGATGACCCTGGTGTTGTTGACGGCGAGCCCCCCGGGAAGAGGGTTCCTGCGAAGGTGATGTGGTATGCTCCTGTAATACCACGGTTGAAATGTCTGTTCAGAAACGAAGAGCATGCCAAGTTGATGTGATGGCACAGAGAGGGATGTAAGAAAGACGGGAAGTTGAGAGCACCCGCTGACGGGTCGTAGTGGAGAAAAATCAAGAGAAAGTACTGGACTGAGTTTGCAGGTGACCCAAGGAACATATAGTTTGGTTTAAGCGTGGATGGCATTAATCCTTTCGGGGAGCAGAGCAGCAATCACAGCACCTGGCCCGTGACTCTATGTATGTATAACCTTCCTCCTTGGATGTGCATGAAGCGGAAGTTCGGTATGATGCCAGTTCTCATCCAAGGCCCTAAGCAACCCGACAACGACATTGATGTGTACCTAAGGCCATTAGTTGAAGAAATTTTACAGCTATGGAATGGAAACGGTGTACGTGTGTGGGATGAGCACAAACAGGAGGAATTTAACCTGCACGCGTTGCTGTTTGTAACCATCAACTATTGGCCCGCTCACAGTAACCTTTCAGGACAGACAAGCAAGGGATGCCATGCATGCACGCACTGTTTAGCTGACACCGAAAGTATATATCTGGACAAATGCAGGAAGAATATGTACCTGGGCCATCGTTGATTTCTTCCGACCAGCCATCAATGTCGAAAGAAAGGCAAGCATTTCAAAGGCGAGGCAGATCACCGGAAGAAGCCCGCCATGCGTACCGGTGATCACGTACTTGCTATGGTCAATAATTTACACGTAATCTTTGGAAAGGGTCCCGGCGGACTAGCTGTTCTGAATGACGCTGAGGGACATGCACCCATGTGGAAGAAGAAATCTATATTTTGGGACCTAACCTACTGGAAAGACCCAGAGGTCCACTCTTCAATCGACGTGATGCACGTGACGAAGAACCTTTGCGTGAACCTGCTAGGCTTCTTGGGTGTGTATGGGAAGACAAAAGATACACCTGAGGCACGGGAGGACCTACAATGTTTGCACGAAAAAGACGGCATGCCTCCAAAGCAATATGAAGGTCCTGCCAGCTACGCTCTTACCAAAGAAGAGAAGGAAATCTTCCTTGAATGCCTGCTCAGTATGAAGGTCCCGACTGGCTTCTTGTCGAATATAAAGGGAATAATAAATATGCCAGAGAAAAAGTTCCTGAACCTAAAGTCTCATGACTGCCACGTAATTATGACGCAACTGCTTCCGGTTGCATTGAGGGGGCTTCTACCGGAAAACGTTCGATTAGCCATTGTGAAGCTATGTGCATTCCTCAATGCAATCTCTCAGAAGGTGATCGATCCAGAAATCATACCAAGGCTAAGGAGTGATGTGGCGCAATGTCTTGTCAGTTTCGAGCTGGTGTTCCCACCATCCTTCTTGAATATCATGACGCACGTCCTAGTTCATCTAGTCGACGAGATTGTTATTCTGGGCCCCGTATTTCTACACAATATGTTCCCCTTTGAGAGGTTCATGGGAGTCCTAAAGAAATATGTCTGTAACCGCGCTAGGCCAGAAGGAAGCATCTCCATGGGCCATCAAATAGAGGATGTCATTGGGTTTTGTGTTGACTTCATTCCTGGCCTTAAGAAGATAGGTCTCCCTAAATCGCGGTATGAGGGGAGACTGACTGGAAAAGGCACGCTTGGAGGGGACTCAATAATATACAGGGACGGGCATTCTTGGTCTCAAGCACACTACACATTTCTACAGAACTCTACCTTGGTGACCCCGTATGTCGATGAACACAAGAACAGTCTGCGCTCCAAACACCTGGAGCAGTGTGACGACTGGATTACATGTGAACACATCAGGACTTTCAGCAGTTGGTTGGAAACACATCTCAGAGGTGACAACACTGTTTGTGATGAGCTGTACTCGTTGTCCAGGGGACCATCTTCGACTGTTTTGACTTACAAAGGATACGAGATAAATGCGAATACATTTTACACGATCGCCCAAGATCAAAAGAGCACCAACCAAAACAGCGGTGTCCGCTTTGATGCAGCAACCAAGAGGGGAAAGGACACATATTATGGTTACATAGTGGACATATGGGAACTTGATTACGGACATGATTTTAAGTTCCCTTTGTTTAAGTGCAAATGGGTCAATCAGTTAGGAGGCGGGGTACAGGTAGACCCACAGTACGGAATGACAACAGTGGATCTGAACAATCTTGGGTACACTGACGAGCCGTTCGTCGTAGCCAATGATGTGGCACAGGTTATCTATGTGAAGGACATGTCTACCAAACCGAGAAAAAGAAAAGATAAGGAAGCGAATACATCATACGATGAGCCAAAGCGCCACATAGTTCTTTCAGGAAAAAGGGACATCGTGGGAGTGGAGGGCAAGACAGACATGTCTGAAGATTATGAAAAGTTCCATGAAATTCCTCCCTTCAAAGTCAAGGCTGACCCAAGCATCCTGATAAATGATGAAGGTTATCCATGGTTACGGTGCAATAAGCAAAGGACACAAGCGAAGAAAAAGTGAAGACTTTCTCTCCACAACTATTATGATGATACCATGCCAACTTTCAACCTTTTCGTATTTCATTTGAAATGCCTATTGTAACAGACGAGTTTCCGTATGAAACCCTGATATCTCGAAACAGATTGTCCGTTTTATACACGAAGTGCATCTAGTTTTTGCCGTAACCCTCTCAACTTTTTAGCACATGATATGTGGGTGAAATGATGATACCATGCCAACTTTCAACCTTTTCGTAGTTCATTTGAAATGCTTTTCAATTTCAGGGTCTTATAGCTCAAAAAAATCAGTAAATGCATGAAAAATAACAAATGAAGTCAGAAAGGGTTGAAAATTGATGATGTGGCTTTGAATGTTGCATTTTGAACACACAAGAAGTCTAGAGTTGTAATAAGTTATTAAAAATAAAAGAGAGGCGCAATGCTCACCTGCACGTTGCTTAGCTTCAGGCCTTGAGGAAATAGTGTAGACTGCACGGAGCTATGTGTAGTTTTCGTCCGAAACCCTGATAGCTCCGTGCAGTCTACACCACTTCCTCAAGGCCTAAAGCTAAGCAACATGCAGGTCAGCATTGCGCCTCTTCTTCATCGTCTCTACACTCAGGGCTTATAAACCGCTGCGAGTGCCTCTCGCTTGGCGAGGTGGGACTAAAAAACAGCTGCAGCAAGAATCAACTAAAAAACTCTTTTACCGGTTCATGCCACGAACCGGTACTAAAGGTGCTCGTGGGGCCCCAGCCTTAGAACCAGTACCAAATGAAATGCCTTTGTAACAGCCTTAGAACCTGTTGGAAATATGCCCTAGAGGCAATAATAAATAGGTTATTATTATATTTCCTTGTTCATGATAATCGTTTATTATCCATGCTAGAATTGTATTGATAGGAAACTCAGATACATGTGTGGATACACAGACGACACCATGTCCCTAGTAAGCCTCTAGTTGACTAGCTCGTTGATCAATAGATGGTTACGGTTTCCTGACCATGGACATTGGATGTCGTTGATAACGGGATCACATCATTAGGAGAATGATGTGATGGACGAGACCCAATCCTAAGCCTAGCACAAGATCGTCTAGTTCGTTTGCTCAGAGCTTTTCTAATGTCAAGTATCATTTCCTTAGACCATGAGATTGTGCAACTCCCGGATACCGTAGGAATGCTTTGGGTGTACCAAATGTCACAACATAACTGGGTGGCTATAAAGGTGCACTATAGGTACCTCCGAAAGTGTCTGTTGGGTTGGCACGAATCGAGACTGGGATTTGTCACTTCGTGTAAACGGAGAGGTATCTCTGGGCCCACTCGGTAGGACATCATCATAATGTGCACAATGTGACCAAGGAGTTGATCATGGGATGATGTGAGTTACGGAACGAGTAAAGAGACTTGCCGGTAACGAGATTGAACAAGGTATCGGGATACCGACGATCGAATCTCGGGCAAGTAACATACCGATAGACAAAGGGAATTGCATACGGGATTGATTGAATCCCCGACATCGTGGTTCATCCGATGAGATCATCGTGGAACATGTGGGAGCCAATATGGGTATCCGGATCCCGCTGTTGGTTATTGACCAGAGAACGTCTCGGTCATGTCTGCATGGTTCCCGAACCCGTAGGGTCTACACACTTAAGGTTCGATGACGCTAGGGTTATAGGGAAAAGATATACATGGTTACCGAATGTTGTTCGGAGTCCCGGATGAGATCCCGGATGTCACGAGGAGTTCCGGAATGGTCCGGAGGTAAAGATTTATATATGGGAAGTCCTGTTTTGGTCACCGGAAAAGTTTCGGGTGATATCGGTAATGTACCGGGACCACCGGGAGGGTCCCGGGGGTCCACCAAGTGGGGCCACCAGCCCCAGAAGGCTGCGTGGGCCAAGTGTGGGAGGGGACCAGCCCCAGGTGGGCTGGTGCGCCCCCCACCAAGGCCCAAGGCGCAGGGAGAGTGGGAAGGGGCAAACCCTAGGTCCAGATGGGCCTTAAGGCCCACCCTAGTGGCGCCCCCCCCTCTCCTCCCCTTGGCCGCCCCCCTAGATGGGATCTAGGGCTGGCCGCCACCCCTTGGGGTGGAACCCTAGAGGGGGCGCAGCCCTCCCTCTTCCCCTATATATAGTAGAGGCAAAGGGGCAGCCCAGAAGACGAAGTTCATCTTCCTCTTGGCGCAGCCCTATCCCTCTTCCTCCTCCTCTCCCGCGGTGCTTGGCGAAGCCCTGCAGGATTGCCACACTCCTCCACCACCACCACGCCGTCGTGCTGCTGGACGGAGTCTTCCTCAACCTCTCCCTCTCTCCTTGCTGGATCAAGGCGTGGGAGATGTCACCGGGCTGCACGTGTGTTGAACGCGGAGGCACCGTTCTTCGGTGCTTAGATCGGAATCACCCGCGATCTGAATCGCTACGAGTACGACTCCTTCATCCGCGTTCTTGCAACGCTTCCGCATCGCGATCTACAAGGGTATGTAGATGCACTCCCCTTCCCCTCGTTGCTAGATTACTCCATAGATTGATCTTGGTGATGCGTAGAAAATTTTGAATATCTGCTACGTTCCCCTACAGTGGCATCATGAGCTAGGTCTATGCGTAGTTTCTATGCACGAGTAGAACACAAAGTAGTTGTGGGCGTAGATGTTGCCAATTCTTCTTGCCGCTACTAGTCTTATCTTGTTTCGGCGGCATTGTGGGATGAAGCGGCCCGGACCGACCTTACACGTACGCTTACGTGAGACAGGTTCCACCGACTGACATGCACTAGTTGCATAAGGTGGCTAGTGGGTGTCTGTCTCTCCCACTTTAGTCGGAACGGATTCGATGAAAAGGGTCCTTATGAAGGGTAAATAGAAATTGGCATATCACGTTGTGGTTTTACCTAGGTAAGAAACGTTCTTGCTAGAAACCTATACAAGCCACGTAAAAACTTGCAACAACAATTAGAGGACGTCTAACTTGTTTTTGCAGGGTATGCTATGTGATGTGATATGGCCAGAAGATGTGATGAATGATATATGTGATGTATGAGATTGATCATATTCTTGTAATAGGAATCACGACTTGCATGTCGATGAGTATGACAACCGGCAGGAGCCATAGGAGTTGTCTTTATTTTTTTGTATGACTTGCGTGTCATTGAACAACGCCATGTATATTACTTTACTTTATTGCTAAGCGCGTTAGCCATAGAAGTAGAAGTAATCGTTGGCGTGACAACTTCATGAAGGCACAATGATGGAGATCATGATGATGGAGATCATGGTGTCATGCCGGTGACAAAGATGATCATGGTGCCCTGAAGATGGAGATCAAAGGAGCAAAATGATATTGGCCATATCATGTCACTATTTGATTGCATGTGATGTTTATCATGTTTACATCTTATTTGCTTAGAATGACGGTAGCATAAATAAGATGATCCCTCACTAAAAATTTCCAGAGACGTGTTCCCCCTAACTGTGCACCGTTGCGAAGGTTCGTTGTTTTGAAGCACCACGTGATGATCGGGTGTGATAGATTCTAACGTTCGAATACAACGGGTGTTGACGAGCCTAGCATGTACAGACATGGCCTCGGAACACATGCAAAACACTTAGGTTGACTTGACGAGCCTAGCATGTACAGACATGGCCTCGGAACACAAGAGACCAAAAGGTCGAACATGAGTCGTATAGTAGATACGATCAACATGGAGATGTTCACCGATGATGACTAGCCCGTCTCACGTGATGATCGGACACGGCCTAGTTTGACTCGGATCATGTATCACTTAGATGACTAGAGGGATGTCTATCTGAGTGGGAGTTCGTTAAATAATCAGATGAACTTCATTATCATGAACATAGTCAAAAGGACTTTTGCAAATTATGTCATAGCTTGCGCTTTAGTTCTACTGTTTAAGATATGTTCCTAGAGAAAATTTAGTTGAAAGTTGGTAGTAGCAATTATACGGACTGGGTCCGTAAACTGAGGATTGTCCTCATTGCTGCACAGAAGGCTCATGTCCTTAATGCACCGCTCGGTGTGCTGAACCTCAGCGTTGTCTGTAGATGTTGCGAAACATCTGACATACACGTTTTGATGACTACGTGATAGTTCAATGCGTAATGCTAACGGTTTAAAATTGTGGCACCAAAGAGGGTTTTTGAAACGTCGCAGAACATATGAGATGTTCCGAAGACTGAAATCCGGATTTCAGACTAGTGCCCACGTCAAGAGGTATGAGACCTCTTACAAGTTTCTTAAGCCTGCAGACTAAGGGAGAAAAGCTCAATCGTTGAGCATGTGCTCAGATTGTCTGAGTACCACAATCGCTTGAATCGAGTGGGAGTTAATCTCCCAGATGATATAGTGATGGTTCTCCATAGTCACTGCCACCAAGCTAGTAGAGCTTCGTGATGAACTATAACATATCAGGGATAGTTATGATGATCCTTGAGCTATTCGCGATGTTTGACACCGCGAAAGTAGAAATCAAGAAGGAGCATCAATTGTTGATGGTCAGTAAAACCACTAGTTTAAGAAGGGCAAGGGCAAAAGGGATACTTCATGAAACAGCAAGTCATTTGCTGCTCTAGTGAAGAATCCCAAGGTTGAACCCAAACCCGAGACTAAGTGCTTCTGTAATGAGGGGAACAGTCACTGAAGCAGTACTACCCTAGATACTTGGTAGATGAGAAGGCAGGCAAGGTCGACAGAAGTATATTGGATATACGTTATATGAATGTGTACTTTACTAGTACTCCTAGCAGCACCAGGGTATTAGATACCGGTTCGGTTGCCAAGTGTTAGTAACTCGAAATAACAGCTGCGGAATAAATGGAGACTGGCTAAAGGTGAGATGACGATGTGTGTTGGAAGTGTTTCCAAGGTTGATGTGATCAAGCATCGCATGCTCCCTCTACCATCAAGATTTGGTGTTTGCGTTGAGCATGATTGGATTATGTTTATCGCAATACGGTTATTCATTTAAGGAGAATAATGGTTACTCTGTTTATTTGAATAATACCTTCAATGGTCTTACACCTAAAATGAATCTCGATCGTAGTGATACACATGTTCGTGCCAAAAGATATAAAATAGTAATGATAGTTCCACACACTTGTGGCACTGCCATTTGAGTCATATTGGTATAGAACGCATGAAGAAGCTCCATGTAGATGGATCTTTGGACTCAATCGTTTTTGAAAAGATTGAGACATGCGAACCATGTCTATTGTTATATATGCATGAAGAAACTCCATGCAGATGAATCATTTGGACTCACTTGATTTTGAATCACTTGAGACATGCAAATCATACCACATGGGCAAGATGACTGAAAGTCCTCGTTTTTCAGTAAGATGGAACAAGAGAGCAACTTGTTGGAAGTAATACATTTGATGTGTGCAGTCCAATGAGTGCTGAGGCACGCAGTGGATATCGTTATGTTCTTAGTTCACAGATGATTTGAGTAGATGCTGAGTGTATTTACTTGATGAAACACAAGTCTGAATTATTGAAAGGTTCAAGTAATTTCAGAGTGAAGTTGAAGATCGTCGTGACAAGAGGATAAAATGTCTGTGATATGATCACAGAGATGAGTATCTGAGTTACGAGTTTGGCACACAATTAAGACATTGTGGAAAGTGTTTCACAATTAATACCGCCTGGAACACCATAGTGTGATGGTGTGTCCGAACATCATAACTGCACCCTATTGGATATGGTGCATACCATGATGTTTCTTATCGAATTACCACTATCGTTTATGGGTTAGGCATTAGAGATAACCGCATTCACTTTAAAAGGGGCACCACGCAATTCCGTTGAGACGACACCGTTTAGAGAAACCTAAGTTGTTGTTTCTTCAAAGTTTGGGGCTGCGATGCTTATGTGAAAAAGTTTCAGGCTGATAAGCTCGAACCTAAAGCGGATAAATGCATCTTCATAGAAAACCCAAAACAGTTGGGTATACCTCCTATTTCAGATCTGGAAGCAAAAGTAATTGCTTCTAGAGACAGGTCCTTTCTTGAGGAAAAGTTTCTCTCGAAAGAATTGAGTGGGAGGATGGTGGAGACTTGATAAGGTTATTGAACCGTCACTTCGACTAGTGTATAGCAGGGCACAAGAAGTTGTTTCCTGTGGCACCTACACCAATTGAAGTGGAAGCTTATGATAGTGATCATGAAACTTCAGATCAAGTCACTATCAAACCTCGTAGGACGACGAGGATGCGTGCTACTTCAGAGTGGTACGTGATCCTGTCTTGAAAGTCATGTTGTTAGACAACAATGAACCTACGAGCTATGGAGAAGCGATGGTGGGCCCATATTCTGACAAATGGTTAGAAGCCATGAAATCCGAGATAAATGGATCTTTAAGAAGAAGACGGACATGGACGGTAATGTTACCGTCTATGAAGCTCGACTTGTGACTAAGAGTATTTCCACAAGTTCAAGGAGTTGACTACGATGAGATTTTTCTCATCCGTAGCGATGCTTAAGTCCGTCGGAATCATGTTAGCATTAGCTGCATTTATGAAATCTGGCAGATGGATGTCAAAACAAGTTTCCTTACCAGTTTTCGTAAGGAAAGGTTGTATGTGATACAATCAGAAAGGTTTTGTCGATCCTAAGGATGCTAAAAAGTATGCTAGCTCCAGCGATCCTTCTAAGGACTGGAGTAAGCATCTCGGAGTTGGAATGTACGCTTTGATGAGATGATCAAAGATTTTGGGTTTATACAAAGTTTATGAGAAACTTGTATTTCCAATAAAGTGAGTGGGAGCACTACAACATTTCTGATAAGTATATGTGAATGACATATTGTTGATCCGAAATGATGTAAAATTTCTGGAAAGCATAAAGGGTTGTTTCAAAGGAGTTTTTCAAAGGAAGACCTGGATAAAGCTGCTTACATATTGGGCATCAAGATCTATAGAGATAGATCAAGACGCCTGATGATACTTTCGAAGAACGCACACCCTGACATGATTTTGAAAGAGTTCAAAATAGATCAGCAAAGAAGGAGTTCTTGGCTGTGTTACAAGGTGTGAGTATTGAGTAAGACTCAAGACCTGACCACAGCAAAAGAGAGAGAAAGGACGAAGGTCGTCCCCTATGCTTTAGACGTAGGCTCTACAGTATGCTATGCTGTGTACCGCACATGAAGTGTGTCTTGCCATGAGTTGGTCAAGGGGTACAATAGTGATCCGGGAATGGATCACATGACAGCGGTCGAACTTATCCTTAGTATATAGTGGACTAAGGAATTTTCTCGATTATGGAGGTGAAAAGGAGTTCGTCGTAAAGGGTTACGTCGATGCGAACTCTGACACTAATCCGGATGACTCTGAGTAGTAAACCGGATTCGTATAGTAGAGCAGTTATTTGAAATGGCTCCAAGTAGCGCGTGGTAGCATCCACAAGATGACATAGATATTCGTAAAGCACACACGGATCTGAAAGGTTCAGACCCGTTGACTAATAACCTCTCTCACAAGCATAACATGATCAAACCAGAACTCATTGAGTGTTAATCACATACTGATGTGAACTAGATTGTTGACTCTAGTAAACTCTTTGGATGTTGGTCACATGGTGATGTGACCTATGAGTGTTAATCACATGGTGATGTGGACTAGATTATTAACTCTAGTGCAAGTGGTAGACTGTTGGAAATATGCCCTAGAGGCAATAATAAATAGGTTATTATTATATTTCCTTGTTCATGATAATCGTTTATTATCCATGCTAGAATTGTATTGATAGGAAACTCAGATACATGTGTGGATACACAGACGACACCATGTCCCTAGTAAGCCTCTAGTTGACTAGCTCGTTGATCAATAGATGGTTACGGTTTCCTGACCATGGACATTGGGTGTCGTTGATAATGGGATCACATCATTAGGAGAATGATGTGATGGACAAGACCCAATCCTAAGCCTAGCACAAGATCGTGTAGTTCGTTCGCTCAGAGCTTTTCTAATGTCAAGTATCATTTCCTTAGACCATGAGATTGTGCAACTCCCGGATATCGTAGGAATGCTTTGGGTGTACCAAACGTCACAATGTAACTGGGTGGCTATAAAGGTGCACTACAGGTATCTCAGAAAGTGTCTATTGGGTTGGCACGAATCGAGACTAGGATTTGTCACTCCGTGTAAACGGAGAGGTATCTCTGGGCCCACTCGGTAGGACATCATCATAATGTGCACAATGTGACCAAGGATTTGATCATGGGATGATGTGAGTTACGGAACGACTAAAGAGACTTGCCGGTAACGAGATTGAACAAGGTATCGGGATACCGACGATCGAATCTCGGGCAAGTAACATACCGATAGACAAAGGGAATTGCATACGGGATTGATTGAATCCCCGACATCGTGGTTCATCCGATGAGATCATCGTGGAACATGTGGGAGCCAACATGGGTATCCGGATCCCGCTGTTGGTTATTGACCGGAGAACGTCTTGGTCATGTCTGCATGGTTCCCGAACCCGTAGGGTCTACACACTTAAGGTTCGATGACGCTAGGGTTATAGGGAAAAGATATACGTGGTTACCGAATGTTGTTCTGAGTCCCGGATGACATCCCGAACGTCATGAGGAGTTCCGGAATGGTCCAGAGGTAAAGATTTATATATGGGAAGTCCTGTTTTGGTCACTGGAAAAGTTTCGGGTGATATCGGTAATGTACCGGGACCACCGGGAGGGTCCCGGGGGTCCACCAAGTGGGGCCACCAGCCCCAGAAGGCTGTGTGGGCCAAGTGTGGGAGGGTACCAGCCCCAGGTGGGCTGGTGCGCCCCCCCACCAAGGCCCAAGGCGCAGGGAGAGTGGGAAGGGGCAAACCCTAGGTCCAGATGGGCCTTAAGGCCCACCCTAGTGGCGCCCCCCCTCTCCTCCCCTTGGCCGCCCCCCTAGATGGGATCTAGGGCTGGCCGCCACCCCTTGGGGTGGAACCCTAGAGGGGGCGCAGTCCTCCCTCTTCCCCTATATATAGTAGAGGCAAAGGGGCAGCCCAGAAGACGAAGTTCATCTTCCTCTTGGCGCAGCCCTATCCCTCTTCCTCCTCCTCTCCCGCGGTGCTTGGCGAAGCCTTGCGGGATTGCCACGCTCCTCCACCACCACCACGCCGTCGTGCTGCTGGACGAAGTCTTCCTCAACCTCTCCCTCTCTCCTTGCTGGATCAAGGCGTGGGAGACGTCACCGGGCTACACGTGTGTTGAACGCGGAGGCACCGTTCTTCGGTGCTTAGATCAGAATCAACCGCGATCTGAATCGCTATGAGTACGACTCCTTCATCCGCGTTCTTGCAACGCTTCCGCATCGCGATCTACAAGGGTATGTAGATGCACTCCCCTTCCCCTCGTTGCTAGATTACTCCATAGATTGATCTTGGTGATGCGTAGAAAATTTTGAATTTCTGCTACGTTCCCCTACAGAACCGGTACTAAAGGAATCAACTAAAAAGCTTTTATAAACCTCTAGTATTATTGAAACTAAAATTATATAGAATTTATGCAACTAAAATTATCAAAGTACTTTCTGTTCAAAACATTAAAAGCAAAAAGAATTTTCATAAAATAAATACAAAAAGCAAAAAATAAAATAAAATAAATAATTATAAACAAAATAAACTTATATAAATAAGTAGAAACAAAATAAAATAAAATAAATTAGTAGAAACAAAATAAAATAAACTATAATAAAATAAAATAAAATAAACTATAATAAAATAAAATAAAATAAATAAACCTTAATAAAAATAAATAAAAATAGCAACAGTAAGTATTTTGTTGCAAGTAGAAACAAAATAGAAAAATAAAGCAACAAAGAAAACAAAAACACTGGAAAA
>NC_057799.1:6171966-6193389 GCF_018294505.1 Triticum aestivum | reverse complement strand
GCCTTTTGGTCTGCTGAAAAGAGACCTTTGGTCCCGGTTGGTGGCACCAACCGGGACTAAAGGGGGCATTGGTCCGGGTTGGTGGCACGAACCGGGGCCAATGATCTGTCTATATAATCAACACTTGTGAAAATTTTCGTTCAGTTCTTCGATCCCGCCCCGACGACGCCGCCAGGCTGCCCCTCTGCCTCGCCGTCGTCGCCCCTGCCTCCGACGCCGTCCCGCGCCGCCCCGACGCCGTCGGCCCTGCCTCCTCTCGTCGCCCGTCACCGCGCCCCTACCCCACCATCGCAGTCGCCGTGCCCTGCTTCCTCGTCGCCGTCGCCGTGCCCTGCCTCCTCGTCGCTGCCCCCCCCTACAGTGAGCTCATTCTCCTCGAAGCCGGGCGCCCTATCTGCATATGCATTTTCTAGCTAATTAAGTTTAGATGTGTAGTTGTATTAATTTAGATGTGTAGTTGTATTAAGATGTTTAGTTGTTGTACTTTGTTCATAAAAGAATATGCAAAAGTTAGAATTTTTTTCTGTTCATAGATTTTTTTGGTGATATTATTGTTGAATATGCAAATGTTTGTATGTTCATATGCAAAGAATATGTCAATTTTTGCATAGAATTTTTATGATTTTTTTCTGTTGTAATTTTGTTCATAGAATTTTTATTTTGTTCATAGAATTTTTATGATTTTTTTCTGTTGTAATTTTGTTCATAGAATTTTATGATTTTTTTTGTTCATAGAATTTTCTTTGTCAATTTATGTATATGTTCATATTGTGTATGTATAGGAAAATTGTGTATGATCAAAGTCATTTATGTATATGTTCATATTTAGAAGAAAAAGCAGGAGAGGAAAAAGGAAAATAAGAAGAGGAAGAAGGAGAAGAAGACGAAGAAGAAGAAGAAGAAGAAGAAGAAGAAGAAGAAGAAGAAGAAGAAGAAGAAGAAGAAGAAGAAGAAGAAGAAGAAGAAGAGAGGAAGAAGAGGAGAAATAAATTATATTTCTTCTTCTTCTCCTCTTTTTTTTCTTCTTTTTTTTCTTCGATCTCCTCCTCTATTCCTTTCTTCTTCTCCTCTTTTTCTTCTTCTTCTTCTTCTTCTTCTTCTTCTTCTTCTTCTTCTTCTTCTTATTTTTTATCGGGTATGTCGTTGTCGATATACCCCCTCCCCGATAACTTTTAGTAAGTACTACTTAGAAAGTATTTAATATAATTAGTTAGAAAAATAATATAACTAGTTAAACTAGTTTATTTTTAGTAAGTACTACTTTATTTTATTTATAGTAAGTGCTTAGTAGTTGAACTAGTTGATTTAATAAAACTACTTTATTTTACTATAGAAGTAGTTTATTTTTAGTAAGTACTACTTTATTTTATTTATAGTAAGTGCTTAGTAGTTGAACTAGTTGATTTAATAAAACTACTTTATTTTACTATAGAAGTAGTTTATTTTTAGCAAGAAAATTAATAGAACTAGTTTATTTTTTTAGTTCAAGCAATTATTCCCGCATCGACGTCGACGATGCCTATCTCGCATCCTTGTCGTCGACTCGGCGGAGGAGGCCTGCTTGATCAGAGGGGCCATGTCCGGGACTGGGCTCCGCCGGGCTGGTATTGGGAGGTGCTACCTTCCGGGGGCATAGGTTGGTGAGGAGCCAGCCCGTCATTGACCCGATCCTTGTTTGGTGGCGATCGCGTGGGCCAGTGACGGTGCCGAGGCTTCCGGACACCGCTAAGGTGGTACGTCACCGTGTCAGCGAGGAGGACGAGCACGTCCGTCGCTACATGGTTACGTTGGAGGGCAGGTTCGACAATACCTGGCAGGTTCTTCAGGGATCTCACTGGAGCTATGATCCTGTGATGGTTCCTTCTCTTTGGGTGTCCACTGCCCACGCCGATACCCGTCGGGCACTACGGTTCTAGCTGTATTAGCGATGCTATATGTATGATAGTATTCGAGGTGTATTAGTGATAATATTCGACGATGTACGGATGCAAGAGATGATGTAGTTTTGCTTATAATTGAATGCATGCTAATTTGAATATTACTTTATTTTATGATTTGGTTTTGCTTATTGAATGCTCAAATTGGAAAACTACTCCTACTTTGAATGCTAAAATTGGAGAGCACTATGCAAGGCGTATGCATTTGATTAGTTGATAGCTTATAGGGTTTTTGTTTTTGCAGAAATCTAGGAGCCCCCTCCATCATCCCTGCCGTCGTCCCCGTCACCGACCCCCCCTCCGACCTCGAGGTGAGACCAGCCAAATCTCCATCTCAATATGAGTCCTATAAGATATTTTGAAATGTTTTTGCTCATATTTTCAAGCATTGAAATGTAATGGCCATCAAGTTTGAATGCTCATATGATGTAGATAAAAACATGTATATTTCCGTTCCGGCAAATTTCAGGCGCTCGATATGTCCTTTTTTAGAAAGATAATTAAACAATATTTCGGGTTGCCTTTAAGTCTGTCGAGTCTCCACCATATATGAGAGGCCGAAGAATCCCGACTGTTGTCGTGGGGGTAGCTTCTCCTTCGTTCCCGTGTACTAGACAATTTGGTGTAATGCACTCGGGAACGAAAGGAGGAGCTACCATCACCGACGGTCGCAAATGTCAGAGAGGAATCGGTGAGGGAGAGTCTCCACCATATATATATGAGAGGACGAAGAATCCCGACTGTTGTCGTGGGGGTAGCTTCTCCTTCATTCCCGTGTGCTAGACAATTTGGTGTAATGCACTCGGGAATGAAAGGAGGAGATACCATCACCGACGGTCGAATATGTACACCACGTGAGCTGAGAGTTTTCAAGAAAAGACTCGACAGACCGATAGTCAACCCGTGATGAATAATAATGATCTAATTTAGGTTTTTAGTACATATATTTAATTGTACAAGTTTAATATTTGAATTATGAACATAGGAAATGTCGTACTCGGACGACGAAAGTCTCCCGGGGGAGTGCGACTGGTGCCACGACGACCGAGGTCTGTGCGACAGGCCTCACCTAGACGAAGATCGGTGCTTCAGCATTAAGCTCAAGGAGACCTTCGATGTTGAAACAGTACGCAATGACGACAAGTGTTTTTTTCGTAATTAAGCATGACTTTAACTATTTTAACGTGTAATTTTCAACTTTTACAATTCGACTAGCTTATCCCATGCCATGCAAGACGCTATGTCTTAGAGAGGATGGGTTTTGAAGACCATGAAAGTATGGAAACAAAGAAAATTCACCTAAGGACCCATCATGGTATGGATTTCGAAGTAAATCTGTACAATTCTGAGAGCGTAACCCTTTTTGGTTGCAAAAAATGGGAAGCACTTTGCAGGATGTATGGTTTTCATGAGGATATGCTTGTCACCATGGCTCTTGGTGATCCTGAAATCGAGCAAGACAATATGGACATTTGGGTCCTTGTTGATACGCCTCCAATTCTACCGCTATGTGAGTTTCTCAAACATAGTTATTAACTAATTTATATTGTTTATTTCAAATAGTTGACAGCTTATTTCCATTGACAGCTTATTTTCATTCTTCAAAGAATGTGTGGAAGATGGTAGACAAAACCCACTACACCAATGGCTCCGAATTAACTTATCAGGAGAAAAACCATCTGATCGCATTTTGTACTGATCTTGAGAATTACAATATCTACAATCAAACTCCTCAACATTATGGTCAATACGTGCCACTAGTGCACATGTTGAACTACGGTAACTACCATGGAGATACCCTGGTAAGATTTTTTACTATTACGACATCCGTGCATCCTTTGCATACTTCTAAAACTAGTACATCATTGCTAATTATGAAGTTATTACTATGTTTTTCAACAGAGAATCCCGATGGATTGTGTGCCTCATTTGATGTATCAGAATGGTAGCCTTGATGTTTTGAACATACATCCAGGTCATCCTACGAATCTCAACTGTCCATACCAGATTTCTAAAAGAAGTGGAGACATGCTAATCAAAGAATGGAAAAAATGTATGGATAGTCGTAAGGAGGTTCTTGGAAGCAAAAGGAAGCGAAGCGCAAGAATTGAAGACAGGATGATCTCCATTCTCCATAATGGAGAGTCAGGGTCTATATTGTTTTATGCTATTTTACCTTAAAGAGCGTATTTAGGTCCTACCTAATACTGATGATCATGTGCTAAGAACAATTAAGTAGGGTTGGCTCGATGACTATGAGGATGATGATCGTATGACTTGTTATTAATAACGAGTAGAAGTTGTATGATGATGATTAGTAGGACTTGTTATTATGATGATGCATGATGCGAGCATGAAGAGTTATTATATATCAGTGGGTGAAATGAACATGGATTGGATTGAAGTGAAGGCAACATGCATATGGTGCATGTCGAAAGTAGTACAATCCAAACTTGATCAAGTTAGGATTAGTACTACTTTCGACATGCACCACATGTTGCCTTCACTTCAATCTAAGCCATGTTTAGGCATAGCAGTAGCGTTGGTAAACCAAACACGAAGATAAGAGAGGACACTTCTCTCTATTAGCTACCTAACAACCTAAATTAACCCCCAAAACCCCTAAACCACCCCCTTTAAAAAAAACAAAAACCTCAGCTCCTGCCAGCTGCTGACGCGTGGATGCCTTTTGGGGACTCCTGCCTGGGCTCTCCTGCCTGGGCTCGCCATAGCGGCCACGTGGAGGCCCATCTGTCCCGGTTCGTGTAAGAACTGGGACTAAAGGCCTAGGGCTTTAGTAACGACCCTTTAGTCCCGGTTCCACAACCGGGACAGATGGGCCTTACAAACCGGGACAAATGGCCCTTTTTCTACTAGTGTGGGGACGGGCGTGAGCCGGACTGTAGCACATGATTTAACATATTAAAACCACGAAGTAAAGAAGCTGGATATATATGTTTATAAGTGCCCTTGATTACTTACGATTCGGCCAGGGGCTTCTCCCTGGGACGCCACTCGGAGCTTCTATCGCTGTCCAACACGGAGTCATCCGCAAGGGAGACCTTCCCCCTCTTGGACGCCTCTGCCTCTGCCTCCAGGTCCGTGGAGGCCGCCCTTTTCTTCCTTCCCCCTATCAGTGTCAAAACCGGCGGATCTCGGGTAGGGGGTCCCGAACTGTGCGTCTAAGGCGGATGGTAACAGGAGGCGGGGGACACGATGTTTACCCAGGTTGGGGCCCTCTCGATGGAGGTAATACCCTACTTCCTGCTTGATTGATCTTGATGATATGAGTATTACAAGAGTTGATCTACCACGAGATCGTAGAGGCTAAACCCTAGAAGCTAGCCTATGATTATGATTGTGTATATCTCTATCGACTAGCATGGCCTCGGTTTATATAATGCACCAGAGGCCTAGGATAACAAGAGTCCTAGCCGAATACGCCGGTGGGGAGGAGTCCTTGTCTTGATCACCAAGTCTTGTGGAATCTTCCTTGTATGCGGCCGCTATCCGAACTGGCCCATGAGTATACGTCCATGGGGGTCCTCGGCCCAATCCAACTGATCGGGAGACGACGTGATGAGTACCCCATAGTCTAGGACACCGTCAGTAGCCCCCTGAACCGGTCTTCAAGTTGGGGACGCTCCTCGATTCTTCCGAACTGTTCTTCATCTTCGGTTGTCGGTCTTGAAAACTGGTTCAACAAATCTTCTCATCTTCGATCTTGAGGATCGCTGAAGTGCAACCGACGAGTTTACACGTCGGGTATCCGAGGAGCCCCTTTAAGTTTCCGGCCTTTAGCAATGCCTTGTTATTTTTATGCCACACCTCGGGTTTGAAGTTGTTCCCGGGCGGCAGTGTCCTCTTGCGTCCAAGCCCCAACGCCGGACTGTATTCGAGGTATCTTTTGCAGCCGGGTACCAACGCCGGGCTGTATCCGAGCTCCATCGTCGGACTATATCCAAGCTCCAACGTCGGACTGTATCCAAGCTCCAACGCCGGACTGTATCTGAGGTGTCATAGATCACCTTGGTTCTAAAAAGTTGAAGGAGTTTAGCCGAGCTCAATGCCGGAAATGCCCTCTATGGAGCCAGCCACTGGCACCCGAGCTTTATGCCAGACTGCTTCCGAGGTGGTGCACCACACGACAACGGGCTGATTTTTTGTGAATATTTTTGATTGGTGCAATTTATTCTCTGCCGAGATATATATAGCCAGTATATGTATATCTAGTAGCCCTCAAGGTGTGTGTCGGTGTAAAATCCGAGATGCACCTGAAGGAAAATATGAAACCGCTGATCCTAGTAGCTTCTGAGACTCAGGTCGTGAAATCGGCCTGAGGATCAACTCCTAGCTCGGCAGCATACATAGGAATAAAAATGCAGTGTAATATATTAGAGATAATAGTGATCGGCGAACGGACCCCTGAGAGAGGGTCGTGAGAAGTCGCCGCAATATACTAGCTTGATGCCGGATAGGTCCATATGGTACCTATTATTGTCCGAAGACGCGTATGCGCATAGTTCGGTCAAGCCGAACACTGAGCACTTTGAATTCTCTGCATTGAATAAGCAATGCAGTAGCCCCCGAGACACTGGTCGGGTGGCAACACCAAATCAAGAGATCGATGTGCCCCTTTAATATTTATAAATAATGAGCACGAAGCCCAGTAGCCCCCGAGCCTTAATGTGGGCACGGGTGGCCGAATTAAGGATCGATATCCCAAGTAAAATCACAGATTATGTGTAATGATTCTATGTGTCCAAGTACTTTACATCATTATTTTGACTCCATTGTGACCGTTTATCAGTTGAAAGTGGCCCATCATCGGCTTCTACCCCTTGGTAGATACTACGCAGGGTGTTTCCACACTAACAAAACAACCCTTAGCCGACGTCTCGGTGCCCGGAGGCGGTTGTGTTAGCAGAAATGAGGCAATCAGATATGCGGGCTTTATAACATTCACTTAGTCATAGGAGCTTAAAGTTGGAAGGCCAGTTACTAGCCTCCGGTTAGTGTTTGGCGACAGTCGAGGTCAAGCCGTAAACACTTCGGCCAATTATGAACGGCCCATCATTTAACACAGTCATCGGATCGCTGACCAGTTTACGCTTATTGTGACAGTCAGTTTTCGGCTTTCTCCATTGAGGCGCTTAACCATGCTAGCTGGAAGAACAATCGCAGTGGTTCTCCCGTTGCGCACCTAGCCGAACAAAGCGGAATGTAGGAGGCAAGCATAGGAGCTGGGCAACCCAACTATTGACCAAAGATGCAATTCGAAACTAATGCATATACATCAATGTCCGAGAATGTTTTTGCCGAATCCCTAAGGGTGTCCGGCGCCGCACTACGAGACTAATGCTAGAAACACACAAATAGCTTAAAAGTGCCATAGGCTTGGAAAACCAAAAACTTCAGTAAAAACTGGACGCCCGAACTAGATCAAGTGTTCGGTGCCAAATCGAAAATTGGTCTTAGAAAAAGAAAACTGTGTTGCTGTCGTGCTTTACAATGACACATCCTATCTCTAGACTTCAAGTGGGTCAGCCTACGGCTTCTACCTCCTTATCCCGAAGGCGGAGTGCTTCTCCGAGGCTAGTTTAGCAAACTAAGTTCGAGTGGCTTTAGAGAGAAGCAAGGCTATCTGGCTATTGACCACACACTTGCGTCGAGAAAAGAGTGATAAATAATAATAATAATAATAATAATAATAATAATAATAATAATAATAATAATAATAATAACTTTGCAACGACTAAGAAGAAGAACACTTATTATAAAACGGCTCATTTAAGAGCCCCCAAGTGACTTGGGTAAAAGAATTTTATGTATAATGATTGTATGTACCGAAGTACTAATATCATATCTTTGTTCACCCGAACTTTAAACGCGTCTTAACCGACCGTCGACTTCTCCCTCTCCGGTCAAGTACCGAAAAGTGTTATGTACTCCACCTGTCGAAAATATCGACGGTGTTTCCGATAACCAGACAATCAAGCCATAAGGCTGTAACAGACAAAGCACGCTCAGGGAACTTATGCTATATTACTGACGAAGTGTAAGAAGCATCTTCGAAGAAAATAGTACCCCCACCGATACCTTTCTTCAGTTGCTCATTGTTAGTATGAGACTTGTGCAATAGATTTTTTGTACTCATGAGTTCCGTTGTGTGCCGACCATAATTGAAAACAATAAGAGCGCTAGCTTTCGGCTTCACCCAGTCTGAGGTCCGAGCTCAGATGACCCGATCGTGACAATCGCAGAGGTGCTCCCTTTACTCCCTAGCCGAACAATCGGGAACGTAGGGGTAAACACAGGAGCAACGCAACCCAGCTTGCAAATCGCTTAAGTCAATATGGTGCATATTATGGCGTAATACACGAACAAGGAACGAAGCCGTACAAGTATAATCATATGCAAGAGGAAAGGCTTCATGAAGGAAGCCCCCAAGTGAACTGGGTATTTGAATTGGTGTGTCACAAACAAGGTTATGACAAGGAGTTTTTTTCACAAACAACTTTTTGCCAAAAAGGTATAATGCTAGGTCGAACCGAACACAAGTTAAAAATTTAAAACTTTGAGCATGAAGGCAACTTAGCTGGTTAATGTGTTCGGCATTGATGACGCGGTCCGAGCTTGATGCGGGACAAGGTTCCATCCCCCAAGCCGGTCCCGAGGTGGCGGAGCCCGTGGTTGGGCTTGCTTCCTATTCCGAACGGACATTCCGGGCAGAAAAAAATTTTAAGCTATAACAAATGCAGGTCCGAATCTGACATAGCACGGCCAATTCAGGCCGGCAGAGTGACGCCGAAGTCCCCGGCATGGGGTAATGAAGTGTTGACGAAGCCCCCCGTCCAGCCGAGGTGACGTGGTATGTCTGTACACCGAGTTGACGATACAGCCCGACCCGGATCATTTTCATGTGCACAAAAATAGTGCAAACCGGAGATAGTAGTAATAATAATAATTAAAAAAATTATTGCATAATAAATAATTTATGCAAAGTGAGTAATAAAAGAAAATATGGCCTGCGCGCCGAAGTGAATGTCGATGCAGGGCATCGGCGTGATGCGGTAAAGGCGTGGCAAAGCCTGAATTCATAGGTCGGTCCGAGTTCCGGATGCGGCGTGCGCAGGACTATGTATGGAACCTGACTGAACCACCATGCGGCCGTCGTTAGTGCGGCCATCATTCGATGGACCTGTGTACAGATGATGGAACAAATCAGAGTAATAATTTCTTGGGAAAAATAAACCCAAACAAGCAAAAATTACTAGGATTAATAGCACCTGGTTTATTTGTTGTAGCAATCCGAAGAAAGGTGACTCCCAAAATTGGGACTCGATCCGCACACCCATTGCCTGATGGGCGATAAAGCGACGGCATGGCGATGCTGGCAAAGGTTGGCTTGCCGAGGCAAAGCCCTCGGTCCAGCTAACGTGACAAAGTTGGTCGGCTAGTGACGCTGAAGTCTCCAGGGTAGGTTGATGAAGAGATGGCGAAGCCCCCGGTCCAGCCGAGATGTCGAAGCCTCGATGTCAGCCGATGAGTCGAAGTAGGTCGGCGTGATGGACATCAGCTTGAAGAAGCAACAGTGCAGCCCTGCCGATGCTGGTCGTGACATGGTCAATGCCGGCTTGATGAAGTGACCGTGCGGCGATGCCGGTGTGCCCGCTCCGTGTAATCCGTGGGGCGGCGATGTTGGTGATGATTCCTTCCCGATGCCGAACTCTTGTTCGGCTTGCCAAGATGATGATCCGAAAAAGTTGAGCTCGGCTCAATAAAGTGACAACGTGTCTAGCGTAGGTCGGCAGCCGTAGAGCAACGTTGTCGGGCTGGTTTGACACCAGCGCGATGGTGAAGATCATATTGGAAAAGAGTTCAAAATTAGCGGGATGTGTTTGGGAACAAAACACAATACCCCATACAAAACTTCCTTCAAAAAGGATGTCCGAAATCCCATTCATAAAAAAGATGAATTCGGGTCAGATTCGTTCTCGCGCAGAAAACAGATCCGAAAAGAGATGCACTAATCGGAAGGTTCCCGGAGTTTGGACGGTCGGATCGAGCTGAAATTTTGAGGGGTGATAGATATAGGAATTCCGCAGCCGATCAACGGTTGGATCTTCCAAAGGACGTCCGGGATAGAAGCTGGACACCACGCCCTAAACTCGTCCAGATTCCCGTCCAGATTTGACAGGGCTCCGGTATATCGTGGATTGCCAGAGATTCCTCCATCGGAACTCGACAAAATTTTCCAGGGTTGTTGTAGACTCAATTCCGCACAATTCCACCGAAGCAATCATTAAAACGACACTTGAGGAGGCGGTGGCGGCAGATACAAGTTCACTGTCCAGAAAAACAGCACGGTCGCCCGAGGGCAATGTTGACATTGAGCCCCCGGGCTCCCTGGATGATTCCTCCATGATCTTGATAGAGATCGGAGTTGATGTTGATGAAGCCCCTCCTCCAAACATGACGATCAGAGGTAGGGCGCAGTCCTTGGTCCAGCCAAGGTGACTAGTCGAGCCGGTGACGAAGAAGCCGACGTCGCAGTTGATCTGCAGTCGAGCCATTGATCCTTTTGCCGATCACACAGCAGAACTCTCAACGAAAGCACCAATGTCGGTGTCAAAACCGGCGGATCTCGGGTAGGGGGTCCCGAACTGTGCGTCTAAGCGGATGGTAATAGCAGGCGGGGGACACGATGTTACCCAGGTTCGGGCCCTCTCGATGGAGGTAATACCCTACTTCCTGCTTGATTGATCTTGATGATATGAGTATTACAAGAGTTGATCTACCACGAGATCGTAGAGGCTAAACCCTAGAAGCTAGCCTATGATTATGATTGTTTATATCTCTATCGACTAGCCTAGCCTCGGTTTATATAATGCACCAGAGGCCTAGGATAACAAGAGTCCTAGCCGAATACGCCGGTGGGGAGGAGTCCTTGTCTTGATCACCAAGTCTTGTGGAATCTTCCTTGTATGCGGCAGCTGTCCAAACTGGCCCATGAGTATACGGCCATGGGGGTCCTCGGCCCAATCCAACTGATCGGGAGACGACGTGATGAGTACCCCCTAGTCTAGGACACCGTCACCCCCCTCAGGGGGCGAATCGCTTTCCTTCTCCTCCTCCACCTCGTCCTCGGCGGGGGAGGAGTGGGTTTTGGCATCTTCGGACGCTACGTCCGAAGTGCCTCTGCGGTGAAGTCCACTTCTTGCCGCCAGGCCCTTCTTCTTGGCCTTCTTCTCCGGCGCCTGGTAGGGCGTCGAAACCAGCATCTTCGTTAGAAGTGGAATAGCTGGGTTTTCGGGCAACGGAGCCGGACACTGGATCCGCTCCGCCTTCTTTGTCCAGCCCTGAAAAGATAAATGGAGAAGCTTAGACATCTTCCTTGAAATGCACAGGTAGTGTATACACCTGGGAATACAAAAAACTTACCGGACTGGCTGGATGGGTTAGGTTATACCCACGGTCCTCTGTCGTCTTCGGCCACATATCACTGTCCTTGAATAGAACCTTCCAGATGCCCTCGTGCGTAGGGCTGAAAAACTATTGCATGGTTTGGTGCTTGGCCGGATCGAACTCCCACAAATGGCAGCTCCGGCTTTGGCAAGGAAGAATCCGGTGAAAAACCATCACCTGGATCACATTGACGAGCTTGATGTTCTTGTCCACCATGCTCTTGATGCGCGTCTGCAGTGCTATCACCTCGTCTGTCGATGCCCAGTCCAGGCCCTTCTTTAGCCAGGAGGTAAGCCGCATTGGGGCCCCGGACTTAAATTCGGGAGCCGCAGCCCAGGTGGCGTCACGGGGCTCTGTGACGTAGAACCACTGCTGTTGCCACCCTTTGACAGTCTCCACGAAGGTGCCTTTGGGCCATGTGACGTTGGACAGCTTGCTCACCACAGCGCCTCCGCACTCTGCGTATTGACTATCCACCACCTTCGGCTTCACATTGAAGATCTTGAGCCACAATCCGAAGTGGGGTGGGATGCGGAGGAAGGCCTCGCACACGACAATGAATGCCGGGATATTGAGGAAAGAATTTGGGGCTAGATCGTGGAAATCTAGCCCGTAGTAGAACATGAGTCCGCAGACAAAGGGGTGAAGAGGAAACCCTAACCCGCGGACGAAGTGGGGAATGAATACCACCCTCTCATGGGGCTTCGGGGTGGGGACGATATACCCCTTGGCCGGAAGCCGGTGGGCGATTTCCGGGGCCAAGTACCCCGCCTCCCGGAGCTTCGTGATGTCCTTCTCCGTGACGGAGGAGGCCATCCACTTGCCTTGCGCTCCAGATCCGGACATGGTCGTACTGCTTTTTGAGGCGGAAAGGGTGGAAGCTTGGGCGCTGGAGCTCGAGAGCGGATGGGCAGAGAGGAAGAATGCGTGGGTGAAAGAGTGGATCCTTATCCCCTTATAAAGGCTGCGAATATCAAGCACCTCCCCCACTCGCCTTAAAACTCGTCTATTCCCCAAGGGTCGTGCAGACGGCGCGGTTGACTTACCCACACCCGTATTAATGAGAATCCCGCGATAAGGGGACACGATCTCTGTTTTGACAAGACGTGCCAATAAAAACCGCATCTTGAAATATGGAGCGGGAGCTAATAAACGGTTCGAAATAATGACCGGGCCGGGACGTAACGTCTCGCTACAAAAGTTGTCAGTAGATGGGACTTGTTAAATATTATGTTCTTTGCGGCTATATGTGGTGTTTGTTTTATAGAGCTGGACATGTTTTCTGTGTTTGGGGACTGCTTTGAAGTGTTCGGAGGAGGAACCCGCCTTGCAATGCCGAAGACAATCTGCGCGCCGGACACATCGTCATTGAAGCCTGGTTCAGGGGCTACTAAGGGAGTCCTATATTAAGGGGTCCTCGGGCGTCTGGGCTATGTGACGTGGGCCGGACTAATGGGCCATGAAGATACAAGACAGAAGGCGTCTTCTCGTGTCCGGATGGGACTCTCCTTGGCGTGGAAGGCAAGCTTGGCGTTCGGATATGAAGATTCCTTCCTATGTAAACCGACCTTGTATAAACCCTAGGCCCCTCCGGTGTCTATATAAACCGGAGGGTTTAGTCCGTAGAGGCAATCAGAATCATAATCATACAGGCTAGACTTCTAGGGTTTAGCCATTACGATCTCAAGGTAGATCAACTCTTGTAAACCCCATATTCATCCAAGATAATCAAGCAGGAAGTAGGGTATTACCTCCATCAGGAGGGCCCGAACATGGGTAAACATTGTGTACCCTATCTCCTGTTACCTTTGATCCTCAGACGCACAGTTCGGGACCCCCTACCCAAGATCCGCCGGTTTTGACTACGACAGCGACCGCAGGCCCGCCCGAAGGCAAGGACCACCGCAAGCCGGAGAGATATTTTGAAGATGTCCTAGCGGGTGCCCGAATAGTAGAGGGTCAATGCTAAAAGGACGTTATCTTTGAGTAAACGTATCTGGGCTGTCAGAACTATGTTTTGTGAATCAAGGCTTGTAACATATATTTATGCCTTTATCTTGAGTTATTTTCCTCCTGTGCGGCCATTTTTTATTCTGATAGTTTGCCAGTCGTCGGCTTCAGCCCCCACGTAGATGCTACGGGGGTGTTCGTTATAGCGCGTGATCACACTTAATCCAACATCTTGGTCCGTAAAGGAGGTGTCCGCACAGTGAACCAAGCAATCAGACTATGTGGCTTTATTACTTTCACTTAGCCATAGGAGTTTGACGGTGGGGCTAAGTACTAGCCCCTGGTGCGTATGCGCCAATCCGTACTAGGACCTTTGTCGCATGACCGGGCGAAGACCAGCCCTTCGTATACCACGGAGTAAATCACGAATGATTTGGAGTAAGTCACCGAATCGCCGACCAGCTCTCGCTATATCATGACAGACAGTTTTCGGCTTTCTCTACTAAGGTATTTGACCGGACGAACCAGAAACACAATCGCAATAGTTCTCCCTTTACTACCTTCGTCAAACTATCGGGACGTAAGGTGGTAATCACAGGAGCCGGGCAACCCAATTATAGACCCAGGACATGATTCGGAGCTCATGCATATAATGCAATGCTCGGGACGCCGAGGAATACCCTATAGGTGTTCGGACTTTTGAAAATATGCGTAGCCAGATAGAGCCCCCGGCAGTTAGGACGGACAAAAGCATATGTGGCAATCTGAAGCAAGGAGGGAATACAAATGGTAAAATAAACCAATACCGAACATAAGTTGGCGATCAACTGTTTCCTTTATACCCTGATTAATACGTCAAGACGTGCTGTTACAGATAATGCCATGAACATCAAGGCTATTTGACATACCGAGAATTTGTACACAAGGAAAAGCGTTATACAGGGCCTAAAAGAAAAAGGTAGTCTTGAAGATCCCAGTAGTGCCATGTCTCACATCTGCGGTGTTTCTCCTTGGCGAAGAATCCTTTGAGAGGAGAAGTCGACGGTTGTTTATACGAAAAAAGGGGGGCTCGAAAGGGCCCTTGCACGACCATCGGGTAGGTAGGTTTTTACGAAACCTGTAGTACGAGAGACAAAAAGAAAGAAGGAGAAAAGGTTAAGGTCCAAATAGGGTCAAACCGCACTATAGACCTTTTCTGTAGTGTGCCTCCGTCGCTGCCCAAGGTATTTTAAGTGCGTAATTATGCACACGCGGTACGTATATGCCGCGGTTTTATGGGGCGATCGGCGGAGGCGAAACTGCTATTCAAGCTCTGGATCCACCGAGCTGTCGTTCTACAGAGTGGACCGGACTCACTTGGCAGTGTTAGGGGCTTAACGACCGATGAATTGTTCGGCTTGATGAGGCCGCTCTGTACTTCGGCTGCAAGGGCCGCGGTGTACTCCTCAATACGGAGGGAGCGCTCCATATTTCCATTGACTGTGATAACACCGCGCGGTCCGGGCATTTTGAGCTTTAGATAAGCATAGTGCGGGACTGCATTGAAACGGGCGAAAGCAGTTCGTCCGAGCAGCGCGTGATAACCACTGCGAAAAGGGACAATGTTGAAGATCAAGTCTTCACTTCAGAAGTTATCCGGTGAACCGAAGACTACTTCTAATGTTAAGGAGCCCGTGCAGCGGGCCTCTACGCCGAGAATCACTCTGTTAAAGGTAGTGTTACTGGGCTTGATTCTTGACGGGTCAATACCCATCTTACGGACAGTGTCTTCGCAAATCAGGTTAAGATTGCTACCTCCATCCATAAGGACTCGAGTGAGATGGTATCCGTCAATGATTGGGTCGAGTACTAGGGCCGCCGAACCTCCATGATGGATACTGGTTGGGTGGTCCCTGCGATCAAAGGTGATCGTACAAGCCGACCATGGGTTGAATTTTGGGGCGACAGGCTTGCGCTCCCTCTTGGGGATATGTGTGACATATATCATGTTCACTGTTTTCACCTCGGGGGGAATTTCTTCTGTCCTCCTGTGTCCGGTGGACGGGGGTCGTTGTCGTCCTTGCTTTGAGGCCCTTTCCCCTTGTGCTCGGTATTTAATTTACCGGCCTGTTTAAAAACCCAACAGTTTCTTTTGGAGTGGTTGGCAGGCTTTTCGGGGGTGCCATGAATCTGGCAAGGCCTGTCTAGTATCTTATCCAAATCAGATGGACCATCTCTATTTCCTTTGAATGGCTTCTTCCGCTCACCGGGTTTGGAGCCACTGAATCCGGAGTTGACCGCCGTATCGTCAGTTTCTTCATTGTTGTTCTGACACTTGTTTTTGTTACGTCGTGGCCTTCCATTGCCATCCCTGGCTTCAGAGGTGCCGAGGTCGCTGGTTCTGTTGCTTCTACGAGCCAACCAGCTATCTTCGCCCGCGCAAAAGTTGGTCATAAGTATAGTGAGAGATCCCATAGTCTTCGGCTTTTCCTGACCGAGGTGTTGGGCGAGCCATTCGTCACGAACGTTGTGTTTAAAGGCCGCTAAGGCTTCGGTGTCCGGACAGTCGATGATTTGGTTCTTTTTAATTAAGAACCAAGTCTAGAGTTTGCGGGCTGACTCTCCGAGTTGCTGGACTATGTGACTAGGTCATCGGCGTCCGGTTGTCGGACATAAGTACCTTGGAAGTTGTCTCGAAAAGCATCCTCCAAGTCTTCCTAGCTGCCAATAGAGTTCTCTGGGAGGCTATTCAACCAGTGTCGTGCTGGACCTTTTAGCTTTAGGGGGAGGTATTTAATGACGTGGAGATCGTCACCGCGAGCCATGTGGATATGGAGAAGAAAATCTTCAATCCATACAGCGGGATCTGCCGTTCCATCGTATGCTTCAATGTTTACGGGATGAACCCTTCTGGAAACTGGTGCTGCATTACCTCATCGGTGAAGCGCAAGGGGTGTGCGGCGCCTCTGTATCGGGAAACGTCACGACGGAGTTTGGATGACATCCGTGTTCGGTATTCGGCCCGAGTTTGGTTATGCTTATCACGCCAAGCTTGATGGTCGTCGTCTCGTGTTGGAGCATGTCCCCTTGATCCGTAGAATGATCTAGTCTGGCCGGCTCTATTGTCCAGGTCCTGTCGTAAGTCATAGGTATAGCCCGGAGCCGCTACTTCTTTGCCTCGATGGCGAGGTGGCGCAGGCTGGTGTTCAGCATAGGTAGCCGCTTTGTCCCGTCCACGTGGTGGTCGGTCTGTTTCGTCAGCATGATTATATCTTGCGGTATTGGCTCAAGGGCCTCATCATCAAATTGTGGTAGTAGCCTTCATTTTGGATAGCTCTTTGTTGGATGCTCAAGGTCGTATTCTTCGGTAGCCAGGACCTTGGTCCATCTGTTGTTGAGCGTATCCTGTTCGGCTTGAAGCTGTTGCTGTTTCTTTTTCAGGCTCCTCGCAGTGGCGATGAGCTGCCGCTTGAAGCGTTCTTGTTCGAGGGGTTCCTATGGTACGATGAAATCCTCGTTACCGAGGCTAACATCCTCCTCGGAGACCGGTAGATAGTTACTATCCTCCGAATCCTCGCGATCGACAGGTTCGTCTGGGTTGACTTGTCCTTCTTCCCACTCATCCTGCTCGAGAGTAGGCTCGACGGGGCGGTCGGAGTCCTCGGCGTTGTCCAGGGTGTTATTGTTGCCGGTGCCAGTATTACTGTCCTTTTCCCGATGCGATCGTGAGCGGCGCCGCTGACGTCGGTGCTTTGGTGGTGCCTCGACAGGCTTGTCCTCAATCGGGTCCTGCATGCCGTCATCGTCCTTTTTGGGCGTATCCACCATATACACGTCGTATGTAGAGGTGGTCGTCCAGCGCCCGGTGTTAGGCGGGTTTTGGCTTGGGTCGGCTTCGGCATCGTCGTCCATACCATCAATGTCTTCGGAGGCGTAGTGTAGCATGTCGGTTAAGTCCTCGACAGTGGCTACCAAGTGGGTGGTGGGTGGGATGCAAAATTCCCTGCTCTCAGCCCCTAGTTCGGGCTGGGCGTAGTTCAGAAGTGACGCTTCTATGATGGTGAGACATCGCATTATGTCCAGAGCTTCGTTTAGAAGTGAAAACTGGACGGGTGGCTGAGGATCTTCGGAGCTGGGCCTGATGGACGCCGCTCGGCCGTGCTCAATGGACGCAGACCTCAAGAGTTCAGAGTTAACGTCCAGAGGTGAGTCCGGCTTCCTGACGACAGGGAGAGCCCTGTTTGATTCCAGGTATGCCGATAATATGGTTGCCTCTGGGTCTCCGGCAGGGAGCTCCGTAGTAGGAGAGGGTCCGGTGGGGTTCATACTCCCGTCTTCGGACAGGGTGGCCCGCTCTGGATCTAAGGCCAGGGCAGGAACGATAGTTGATCCTTGAACGAAGCCTGGTGGTTGTCACGACCGGTTTTTCAATAAAATAATTATTGAGAAACCAATCCCTTTTACGGACCAGTGAGGAAGAATTTCTTCTCACTGATAGACAATATATTGGTCACAGAAGAAAAATACCAGGAGTACTAAATATAATACAAGGTTGAGCAGAGACTGCCCAACAATTTATTACATGCACGCCGATAAAACAATACGGCGGATAGGGTGGCAAACTACTAACTCACGATAATGACGATGGTGGGGATATCACCGCGAGGCGAGTGATATGACTCCAGAAGACTACAGCTCTTCGAGCGTCGGAGTGAGGCTCGAGAAGACTTATTGCGGGTGGCGGAAGCGTAAACGATACAAGTGACCAATATCCGGGATCGCGCAGGACTGACTGGGACTCCTCTAGGCGTCGGACGCGCTATCAAACTCTTCATCCAAGAGATCGCCTTCGTCAACATCTGGCCAAATCAACAAGCCAGGTGAGTACTATGAAAGTACTCGCAAGACAGTTCGGACATAAGGTATAACAAATGCAAACATGAAGCACATGAATAAGTTAACCAGTGCGATCAGACACAGAGATAATAAATACTGGGTGCCAAGCGAGGGTCTGAATGACGCCTCGAGCGGAAGCTGCAGAATAGTAATACTGGTGCCAAACGAGTGTCTGAAAGACTCCTCGAGAGGAAAATGCGGAATAAAAATACAGGTGCCAAACGAGTGTCTGAAAGACTCCTCGAGAGGAAAATGCAGAATAATAATGCCACAGTCGGGCGTCGGGGCGACACCACATAAAGGGCTTATATCAGAAAGTAAAGACAGTGCATGCCGCAGTCGGACGTCTGAGCGACATCACATAAAGGGCTTATATCGAAAGTGAGAAACGAGTACACGCCACAGTCGGACGTCTGCGCGATGTCACATAAAGGGCTTATATCACAACTCATTAATACAATAGCTCGGAGACATAAATTATCACAAGCATGAGACACAAAATAAAGTTAGTCCATCCACTGGAATAACAATAAATCTGAGATTTTACCGCTTGAGCTTGTTCACCGGGGGCAAGATTTTCACACGGATAGATTTGGATGTAAAGTCTACATTACTGATCATGGATACGATGATTTGGAAAGAATTGACTCTGCAGAGTTTGTACTTAACCACAGCCAACGGATTTCAGTAGTCACGGGGACTAGTTCCGTCTACGGTGTTCTGGAAGGAACACGTCTAACCAGTACACACCCAATTTAACCATCCGAAGCCAGGGATCACCCTCGGCAACATTCAGGAAAAACCCTGAGTCGGGGAGGCTACAACCTCGCGTAGCATGGGATCAAATTTCTATACGCGCGCTATAAGGGGGTGCCCCCCCTCTCGGTCCCAACCGGAAACACCCATGCCCCCTGACCGAATGACTGGCTTTAATCCTGGGCCAAGGTACCATCATCCCGGCCTCTCTGTTTGGTGTGTACACAAAAAGAGGTTACCAAGTTACTAAACCGTATCCTGGCAATGAGACATGTGGTAGCACGGAAAGGGGAAGGGACGATAACACGGCTCCAACCATGTTAACGTCGGAAAAGTCGGATGACACAAGGCTGGCATGCTACAACAGTACCACCTTGCTGCCCTTCATGTCACCACATGATTAGGCCACCTCTCATCAGAGGTCATCGCAACTTTGGAACATGCGGGAAAAGATCGATAACGTGGCTCCAACCACGTTAACGTCGAAGAACGTCGGATGACGCAAGGCTGGCATGCTACAACAGTACCACCTTGCTACCCTTCATGTCACTACATGATTAGGCCACCTCTCATCAGAGGTCATCGCAACTTCGGAACAACCGGGTCGTTGCCTTACAAGCAACGAGGTACTTATCGACACTCACATGCCATGCACAAACTTTCACATGAACATGCAAAACATCTGCCATATCAAATGTTCAAACATGCTTGCCTGGTTCGGAGAAGTCGGAGTCTAGCTTGGCGAAGTTCGCGGCTCCGTCCCCTCTCCCGGAACCTACGGCAATCACGAAACGGGGTACTAACGTGAAAACCAACACATGCACAGAAACTTTGCCAAATATTTTTCAAATAAATCCCATAAAAAACTAGACAAAATTTGGAGATTGACAGAAAAAGAATCACTCAAAAATACCTTTTCATTAAAAAGTTATAAAGGTTTCTGTCCAGGGACCTTTCTGTAATGAAACAGAAAAGTTCCAGGGTTTTAACTGAGAAAACAGAAAACGGTTCGTTTGGAAATGCGCAAGCGCAAGAGAGAAGACGTATTTTTCCCGAAGGCGCCAACAGAAAATGGTTCGGGGAAATAAAACAGAGGCTGACACGCGGGGCCCGCATGTCAGGTTTGAAAGCTCGCCGGCGCCCGAAGACGGCGGTGGACGCCGGCGTCGAACCACGGCGGGTTAGGAGAAACGGAGGGTACCAAGAGCTTCAGTGTCTTCTTCCGCGTCGGTGGGTGGTGGACTCGTCCAACGGGGAGCACCACGTCGACGGCGACACTATCTCCGGCGGACGGCGGTTCGGGTGAGGTTGGGGAACTTCGGTGGAGGGCTGCAAAGTACGAATTGAGGCGCGGGTCAGAACGGGTGATGCAAGGAGAAGCTACTGGCAAGAGAATGGGGGTTGCGGAGCACACACGGGGGCGAATCGGGCTGGACCCCGTGGCGGATCGCGGCGGCCGGAGTCGAGGAAGGAGACCCCCTCGCGGCTCTTCCAGTGGCTGGGCGTGCTCTAGGGGAAGTGTAGGGCTGGTGGGTGCTCGAGTTGAAGCTCGGGGCCCCTATTTATAGGCAGATCGACGGGGTGGCCGTGAACGGTGAATCTCCGGCGAGCAGTTACGGCGGAGCAGTGGGTTGGCAGAGGGTTTGAGCGGTCGGGCAGCATCAGTGGATGTTACGGGACTCGTTTAGCAGCTAACCGGAGCTGGCCCTGGCGTAATGGTGTCTGCCCACGGTGAGGTGACCGCACGGGCTCAACGGCGGCAGAGAGCGCGCTCCGCGCCCTGGGGTTCACGACGAGAGCGACAGCGCATTCGGGGGAGTGGACGGCCACGCGGCGGGCTCCGGTGGTTTGGGCGGCGCTGGGTGGAGTCGGCGGCGCCGTGTCTCCCGCTGGCGTCCGCAAAGCCGCCGCCGGCGTCGGTCACGGGGCGGCGCACCTTCTGCTGCTCGTCGCCGACGCCCGCAAGATGCCAGGCACTCGTGCGGTGCAGGAACGAGAGGGCGAGGACGAGGGGCAAGGCGACGCGAGGGTACTGGCGAGATCGACGCCCGTTTCTGAAGAAAACGACAGCAGCCACTTGACTGAACTCTGAACTTACTGAATCTTGACAGTGACCAAGCATTGCAGGTGTTCGACAGTAGGTTCTGGTAAAGAGATAAATTTTTCTGGAGCTGTAACTTGGTGAGATGATCACTCAAAGCACCCAGGGGCTGCATGAATTTACTTGGAATTTTTGGAGAAAGTTTTGAATGAATTTCACCAAATTTGGCAAATCTGGTCCAAACTTGCAGCTGATGTAGTTTGAAATTTTTGAACTGGAGACCAGTGGATCTTCATGGTTCCAGGTTGAGGGTTCAAAGGACTAGGAGGGGAAAGAAGTTTGGGGCCAAAAATCAAAACAGAAAGAGGAGTTCCTTTGTAAAACTCCAAGTGGTAG